>NC_068359.1:15070147-15100147 GCF_020536995.1 Dreissena polymorpha | reverse complement strand
ATATACGCGTGACGTTTAATCTTACCGTCCTAGTCCAGTGATGCCATGAGCCATACAATGCAAACTGGAAGTTAAAAGTGTGTGTTTTGTGCGATGTTTAATTGACTTTTTTTTCACGCCTTTTTAAAGAACATTTTACTCACAATCGTGGCTCAGTTTTTCATTATGTGTTTCTATAAATACTAATAAATCAAAGTCCAACAATTTTCAATCCAAAGAAGTAATATTTGTAAAGTTTGTACATAATAGTTCTGCAATATACATGGATTCATGTTCAGTACTCATATGTAAGTACACGATTGTTATAGCCTAGTATTCCAAGCTTAAAAGGTTAAATCATTAAAAATTAAATAATATTTTCAGGTCAGGCCAATCCGGAATTAACGTTTAACTATAAGTTGTTGAATGCAACGACACTGGAGATGTCATGCCTTGGTACAGGAAACTTAACGACTTTTCATAAAAAAAGAAATGGTCTTCATAGTTTTAGCAGCATGGTGAAAGTCCAAACCGCGAACAGAGAATGCAAAATCACGGACAAAATCACGGCAAATGTGATGGCCAATTGCTCTTGCATAGAAACTACTCAGATAGAATGCTGGATTTCTGATGCACTGAATGTTACAGAAGGTGACGCATGGCAATGTGCGACATTTATTAATAGCAAACGCATTTGGAGCAACGTAATTGTCGTTTCAAAACACCGTAAGTGCATAATTACAGTCCTTTTTTAGTCACTGGTGTTATGAGTTTTTAATTTTTGTTTTAAAATTTGTTGAATTGTTTGTTGATGATACATTTTTACATACATACATTTTAGTTTGCTATGATTTCCTGATGTTATTTGTTTTATAGTGTGTTTTTATTATTGCTCTGAAATCAAACTGTTTTCAAATAGACCAAACTACGTCACCTCTAATGGCAAGTCAGATTACCGGTGAAACGAATAACATTTATGTGAATGGTACACAGATTGTCAACGAATATACAGTAACGGTCTCATATGAAAATGACGCTGCAAAGGACGAAAACAAACAAACAGGTGAGTTGAAATTGAAATCCTAAATCTTAAATGTATACAAAATGAATCAAATACAAACGAGAAATGGCGCGGCAGAGGCACACGCGTATCCCCACGCCGCATAGATGTTATATTAAAAGGCAATTATGGATGGGCAAGGCCTTTGTTGCTGGGGCCCCGGGGTGAGTAATGTGGACATTGATGGTCGAGATAGACAGTGTTGTTATAAGAGATGTTCAGTATTAATTTGAAGTCGATTTGTGAATAAAATATTGGGTACGAAAAAAAAATTTGGGTGCGAAAAAAAATTAGGTAAGAACTAAAATTTGGGTACGAAAAAAAATTAGGTATGAAAAAAAATTGGATACGAACAAATTATGCCCCCCACCCCCCCCCCCAAAAAAAAATTGGGTACGAAAAAAAAGATTGGGTACGAAAAAATATTAAGGTACGAAAAAAAATTGGGAACAAAAAAATTTGGGTACGAAAAAAAAATTGGGTACTTTAAATTATACCCAAAAAAAATTGGGTATGAAAAAGTTTGGGTCCGAAAAAAAATTTGGATACAAAAAAATTTGGGTACGAACAAATTTGTGTACGAAATAATTATGCCAAAAAAAAATGGGTACAAAAAAATGTGGGTACGAAAATACAATTGGCTACAAAACAAAAATTGGGTACGAAACAAAATTTAGTACTACGAAAAAAAATATGTGTACGAAAAAAAATTTGGGTACGAAAAAAATGGGTACGAAAAAAGTTTGGGTAAGAAAAAAAAATTTGGGTACGAAAAAAAATTTTGGTACAAACATTTTGGTATGCACAAAATTTGGGTACGAAAAAAAAACTGGGTACGAAAAATAATTTGGGTACGAACAAAAATTTGGGTACGAAAAAAAATTGGGTACGTCAAAAAAATGGATGCGAAATAATTTGGGTACGAAATAAAAAATTGGGAGTACGGGGAAGTAGTACCCGTGGACCTCTCGATAAATTTGAAAGAGGACGGGAACCAAGCTGCCTTTACCTTAATCAATGGCAGTGGGGTGTATAATGTTGACATGGATGGTTAAGATAGACCGTGTTGTCATAAGAGATGTTCAGTATTAATTTGAAGTCAATTGGTGAATAAATGATTAACGTTATTTTAAGTCTATGTGGGCGGGGAGCCCCAGTGTTGGTAATGGGGCCATGCATAGTTGAGATTGACCGTATTGTCATAAGAGATGTGTAAGTTTCAAGGTTCTAGTGCTAATAGTGTAGGAGGAGATAGTGGCCAAGACGGACTGACAGACGGCGGAGATAACGCAATATCCCCGCGCTTTTAATGAAACGCGCACATGCACGCATACATTTTATATTCAAGTTTTATGGAAGGCACGTTACACCCTTACTGTTACCATATTCTATTTTGGATCGTTTGAGAAACGTTATCCATTGTTCTTGGGTTTATTACATGCGGTAAGTGCTACATTTGAAATATCAAAATATTTGTTGCCTTAAGAGAGCATGGGACAATAAGACGGTGTTAAGATGCCCATATTATTTCTCTAAACCAGTATCAAAAATAAGCTGTGGCAAGGTGTGTTGGTGGAGATTGCGGCTTTCATTTCTTAGAACTACAACTCGATCTGTTCTAATGTTATGGTCATTTGATTAAAAGTATCTCTGGCATGAAGTTACGTCAGGAAAATATATCTGACCATGATCAACATGTCGCGGTTAAATAATATGCTAGACCTTTTGATCACATTCGGTCACTCTTCATATAAAATGGTATTTTGACAAGTATGTTTATTATGCAGACACTTGAATTAGGTTAAAAGTTTTGTATATGAGTTAAATATTTCTTTTTAAATATTCCTGCGTACTGAGAAGTGGCTCTGCTGCGGGCTTATATGATAACATGTGTTCGTTTTTTATCATTTGTGGACGAAACTTTCGAAAAATCGTGTTTATTATTTAGTTAGTTTTTGTCACATCATATTATAATTATCTTAAAAATCAAAGATACAATAATGAATAGTTTATAATCATAAGAACAAATAAACTATAGAAATTATTTGATTAGTACTACATAAGTAATACCACAAATATACAGCCAAAAATTATTACCGTTGTTGTTGGTGTGTCGGTTGTTGTGATCTTGTTTTTGTTGACATGTATTATGTGTATTGTAAGGAGAGATTCCACTTGGGTTCAGACACTTTCAATCGTCAGAAAGGAACCTCTAAGCACATGCATTCATTAAACAATTAGGAAGTCTTACAAGGCATTGACTCCACATGAAACTTCCTGACGAGAAAACTTAAACACTTAAACAATAACCAGTATAAATCAAAACATTTGGGAAGACAGTACAAAGCTGGGTACAGGATCACGTGACTTTGTGGGGTCAACAATTAAAAGTTAATGGATGTAAACACACCGGTAAGTGATGCATTTTGTTTTTCAAATAACTTTTTAAAACAATATTTCTTTAGAATTTCAACTTGTGCATAAAAGACAGTTGTTTATGATGCTCATGACAATGTGAAATAAATCAGAATTACTTTATTTAATAAGCCTGTGTTCTCAAGTTCACGGTTATGCAGCACGCAACACGAAATTTGGGCACCGATTTCAGACGTATTCAAGGATTTATTTTTAAATCATAAGATATCGGCATAAACTGAAAGACAAACTGTCTTTTACGTACTTAAGATTTTGCAAGTGTATTTTAATAACTTGAGATATTTGCAAAAAAAGTTCTTAACGGCGTGTTTACACTGCCCAGCCCGTTTGTAAACCTCTGTGAACACCACTTTGATCCTGCACCCTGAAACGCAACATGCTGAATGATTTCTCAGATAAAATGCTCACGATTTTATGACAAAACATAAATTTTTGTGATATTGTATAACACGATACATGAATACCGTCAGTTCCGACCAAACACATATTCGTATAAATATGAATAGCATAGTAGATTAGTGTATGATCTTTGTGCATAACAGTTTTTCCTGGATACTATGTGTTCTTCAAAAAACGATATTGCCCTTGTTATTAGTGTCAGTTTAATTACATTATATAGTATTCTGTAAAAGCATTTTGTCATTCAAAACTACGTTATAAAGTAATAACATATATGATTACAACATCAAATGCAAATTTTTAGATATATATTCATGCCTAAAAGTATACTTTGTAAAACAGTCATTCAGTGGTGTCGTCTTTCAGATCTGCCTCAAAATTCTACAACAATCGTCCAGCTTCACTACATCGTATTAGCCGGAGCAGGCGCGGTGGTTCTTATAGTGATAATTGTGGCCGGTGTAAGTGTGTACCGAATTTACACACGAATGAATACAATAGGTAGAGAGCATTCACTTTTGTTCCACTGACATGTTCTTATGTATTTACAATGCTTGTATATTTTTCAAAGAATCACAAAGCTAAATTAGTTTTGATGTATATTAGTATTTTGACATAAACAATCCCATAGTAAATTTATGTTACAATTGTCATTTTTACCGTATTTTCAATAATATACATGAACAATATTGAACATATACTTATAGAAAACGGCGTTTTACCAATGACTAACCTTTTGACAGCAACAACAACTGCGCCGCCAATACTTGTTATTGATCAGAATGTTATTTATCATGAGATTGACCCACTGATGATTGAGTCCCATAGGACAGACGGAGACGGTAAGAAAATGAGACTACTCAACAGCCGAGCATTTCGCATTTAGAAACACTTACGTGCTTGCATTTAACACGTTTCTCACATTATTCAACTCAAACATTGGTGTATTTGTTTTCTAGACAGTACCAGTAATGCTTCACAGCCCCCGTTCAGGTAAGTATTAAGGATGAGTTTGTTCTTAAGCGGTTTTCATGACATTCTTTCCAAAAACAAAAAACAACAATTTATATAGCATGGCGCAGATAGAATGACTGTGTGCGTTCGATTGGAAGATATGTCGACTCATAATTAGTATATTTTAATACGTATTCCATGGATGCAACAATGTATCGTGTCTTATATCTGATCGTTTGGAAAATGTGTAAATCTAGTGTGTAAACTAGTTATATATGATACACATGTTTAACATGGAACAACGTAGCTTCTTAACATGAAAAATCGTATAAATTACTTGAACACTAAGCATTTAGTGGCACATAACCATGCACATATGCTATTTTAATCCAATTTAAAATGATTATTTCTGCCATTTGACTGTTGCACATTGCAAAGAACACAATATTTTCGAACGAGTTCAGCGATACTTTGTTGGTTTTGTTTACAGTGCCGGAGAAAGACAATACGAAGGATTAGATCGTTCGCGACATGCGGATGAGTCCCAGTACCTTACAGTTGTCGCTGATTGATATGACCAGGTGTGCTATTTTACAAAATGTATGTCTTTAATTAAACACTTTTTTTACTGACACTCAGTCATATTACAAATATGCCCTTAACACGTGAAACACAACGTATGCCACGGTGAAGCCAAGTCTTTGAATAAGTGTCACATAAACATGATTTGGCAAACACGGTTTGTAATATTATGTGAACCTCCACGATATCACCGGGAGAGAAACTTTTTGCATCGGCAAAAGATCATTTAAGTGAAGTATACATTTATAACGCGGCGTAATACATACGACAACAACGTTCTACGATATTTTGATTTCGTAATTGTAATATCTGTATTGAACTGATGGTCATTTCGTGTATTTTATCAGCATAGTTAAAGCACTTCTGGTTGGTCGGTGTGTTAAGATGTGTGCTTGTTATGTCATGTGCTTTGGTAATGGATAGTGATTGAGTTCATGTGTTGGTATTTCATTCAGCCAATTTTAAATGTTCTGATTTGAAACACTGAGATTGAATGGTATGAAAGAAAGGTATATATTTTGAAAATTTATCACATACCTTAAGTTAACAGTTTTTGTTTTCTTTTCCTTTTTTTAGTTTGACCTCAATTGTTACCGAATAGTGTTTGCGTAGCTTTGCGCCAGTGACTTCACTTATCTATTGCACAACATAAGGAACGCTGATTCTGGAGGGTGTGGTGATCAGCTCGCACATCCAGCTCACAGTGCGCAATACCCTGCGATTTTGGTAGTAATTCTATAATAAGAATCAGAAATTGTTTCCAAGGCTATCCAAAACGGCTGGTTAGCCTCCTTATAACACATGACTCCACCATGACTCCACGGGAAAAAATCTACTCTGCTTACTCGATAAGGCCACCGATCTCTAAAATGTAAGTCCAATGTTCTTAAAGCCACACAAATTATTTGGCATAGAAAATTTAAGTATAAATAAGAAACATATTTTATCTATGCCAATTAGAATTTATCGTGTGGTTACTAGGTAGAAATCCGTCTTTTTTGCGCTTTAAAACTTAAAACTAATCGCGTTTGTCGAAATAGACGTATACGTCTAGAAATACTACTTTCGGTTTTAAAAGCGTTACCGTTTGAAAAATAATAAATAACTTGCTAACTATGCTATAGATTTAATGTTATCTATGCCAATTAGAATATATCTGGTGGTTACAAGGTAGAAATCCGTCTTTTTTGCGCTTTCAAACTTAAAAATAATCGCGTATGTCGAAATGGACGTATACGTATAGAAATCCTACTTTCGGTTTTAAAATTTAAAAAATATAATAAATTACTTGTTTACTAGGCTATAGATTTAATGAAAATTTTGCACACTTTCAAATTGCATCTAAATGTATTGATTAACATGTATTTCATTTCAAGTATGTGGCTTTAATAAGTGATAATATTGCATGAAAGTCTAAATGTCGTCACATATACCAAGAAAAATGATTTTACAAACGAGACGTTAAACTGATACATAGGCTACAGATGTGAGTAATGTGATTGATTGTATCGTTCATACGCTCTGTAATAAAATAAATATTGCAAAGACTATAACCAATTTTATGAGATAACTGAAGGAAACACGTATCATTAACTGCGGTCACATAAAGCAGTAATGTCAGGTTTGCACTTTGCACCCTTTCATTGTATGGCAAATATGATTGTGTATTACCAACTTGGTCAAGGAGTTGTCTTGTGCGGTTAATTCTTTTTGTTACAAAATCCTTTAGTTTCAAATATGAATTGGTGATTGACTTTGTTACAAAATTTAATGACTTCAATGCTTAGCAGTCAAAATGTCTATCTTTCCAAATAAGGATAGTGTAAAGTTTACCGAACAATACACATGAGTGTTTTGTTTGCTTGAAATGTAAACGACGCAACTTGAATTAAGTTTACTTCGAACATCTTTCATTGGAGGTACAATGCGGCTGGGTTCTAGTTCGCAGCGTAATTTAGCTCCGTGTAATCGGTATCCTACAATAAATAAGTGCAACTCCGGGAAGTGTTTATGTTGCAAGTATTTAAATATGTCCTCTTTTATTCTTTCATCGGTTGATAACCGCAAATTTTCAGTTAATATTAAATCCGATGTCTCATGAAATTCTATGCATGTGGTTTATGTTATTACTTGAAATGTACCCTGTTGTGGTGCGCAATACATTGGGCAGACGGGTAGATCACTTAAAACACGTTTTAGGGAACATTTTTTTTTAATTAAAAATAACAATAAATTTTATAACTTCATTTACCAGCACTTTAATAAAACAGGTCATAGCGTAACAAATATTTCAATTCAACCTGTGGAGCAACTTATTTTTAATAATAGTACTTCAAGTCAGTGCCAATTAAAAGCAAGGTGCATGTCAGAATTTGAATGGATTAAACGTTTGCAATCAGCTTACCCACTTGGATTAAATGATAATATTCTAAATGTTGGAACAATTTCTAAAAATAAATCGATTAATTCATTTTCTCTGTTTAGTAAACGTCTAAGAAATAAACGTTCACATGGCATTAGGAAAAATGGTAACTTAAGGCGTAAATTTAAACGTCTGCTTTCTTTAAATGATTGCTACACAGTATTACAAAATGGGGGTAAACATAAATTACTAAGTGCACTTTGCACTCCTTCTGTTTCTTCGTTGGCGCATATTGATAAGGAATGTAAACTTATTTTACTTCAATCTGACCCTCTATATGAATGTGCTTGTATTATTGAATCTTTCACTGACTACTATCTTAAACCTTTTATTGAAAATGTACTTAACAAAACTAGAAATCGTATCAAAATTGAGTTTTGTAACAAAGGTCTTGATTTAATTGACCTTCCTAAAATATTCAATGATAAAAATGTACGTCGGTTGATTCCCCCTTATTTCCGCAATACTGAATCACCACTTATTTGCTACAAATATAGTAAACCTGTAAGAAGTATCGTTTTTAATTATAATTCTATTTCCACAGATATAAATGTAATAAGAAATTGTCCTACATTATGTGACTGTACTAGTTCTAAATATATTTATGGTCCAGTTGGACATGTTATTACTGGGGACCTTAATTTCATTCAAATAAAAACCTTAGAAATTTGCTACGCAGAGGCCCTAAGTACAGACTGCCTATTCCTGTTGATTTTGATGACTGCATTAAGAATATCGTAACATCCTTACATGATTATTGCACTAAATGGTGCAGGAAGGAAAATGCTGAAATTACTGCACTCAATGATCGGAAAACAAAAATATTTAGTATGGCCATGAATAAAATATGTTTTTATGATACACATCCTTTGGCCCTACCACATTCACCTAAATTTAATAAACAAAATCTCTGTTAATTGCTTGAAGACTTAAAATCTAAATTCGTCTTAGTTCCTGCTGATAAGGCTGCTAATAATGTTATCATAATATGACGAGTGTTTTATGTTCAAACTATTTCACAAGAACTTTGACAAACTACATCATATTTTGAGTACAATAAGCAACCTAAGGAAATTATTACCGACCATATTGCCCAATGCATAAAGTTAAATGTAATAGTCAATATTACTGACAAGAAATTGCCATCACTTTACTGGATACCTAAATTACATAAGACGCCATATAAAAGTCGTTTAATCGCTAATTCAGTGTCTTGTACCACCAAACAATTATCAGTGTATCTTACATCTGCATTGAGTGCTATTAGATATCATATAGCTAAATTTTGTAATAAAGTTTATGAAAATAGTAAAATTAACCTATTTTGGTCAATAAAAAACACCTTAGAAGTTATTGATAAAATTGAAAATAAAAAATATAAGGTGTCACAGGTAAGTACTTATGATTTTTCTACACTATATACAACGCTTCCTCACGCTTTAATAAAATCCAAACTTGTTTCTTTGATTGAAAAAACTTTTGCTAGAGAGAAGTGTTTGTATCTTGCTTTAAACACTAAAACAGCTTTTTTTACTAATCAGATATAAGATAATTACATCATTTGGACTGGTCTTGACTTTTGTGCAGCACTTACTTTTCTTTTGGATACTTTGTTTGTTGAATTTAATGGTAAAATATTTAAACAAAGTATTGGCGTTCCTATGGGTACTAATTGTGCGCCACTTATAGCTGAACTTTTTTTTATATTGTTATGAAAGCGAATTTATGTTAGAATTATCTAAAACGAAGCAAGTAGATTTGATTAATTGTTTTAACCTTACTAGTAGGTACATTGATGACATACTTAATTTAGATAATCCATTATTTGAACAATATATTCATAAAATCTACTCAAAAGAACTATTCTTAAATAGATCGTGTATATCCAATACAGATGCTGCGGATTTAGACTTACATTTAACTATTAATAATAATTTGATCAAAACTAGTTTATACGACAAACGGGACGATTTTAACTTTGAAATTGTGAATTTTCCGTTTCTAGATGGCAACATCCCTAAAGGACCTTCCTATGGTATTTACATTTCGCAGTTGGTACGTTATGCAAGAGCATGTTCGTGTATTAAAGATTTTAATGATCGTAATCTAATATTAACTAAAAAATTGCTAAAACAAGGCTTTTTTTATCATAACCTAAGAAATAAATTTGCTAGATTTTACTCTAAGTATGGTGATTTAATTTCAAAATATAATGTTTCTTTAAAATGGCATTTAAATAATGGAATCTCCCATCCATCATTTTACGGAGATGTTTTGAAGCGTGTCCGCAAATTAAAATATGTTAAACCAAATGTTCATATTAAACTTTTCAATTTAATTAACTTGTTTTTATCAAAAGGATACGATGCTTATGTACTTAAAAACACGTGTTTGATGGTTTTCGATTCACTATATCTTTCTTCCCTTAAAATTTGGAATCATTAGTGATATTATAGGCATTTTTCACTGTTGAATAAATTTGTGTCATTGTGTCGTATCAACAAATCTGCATGAATACTACATTATAGGCATTTTCACTGTTGAATAAAATTGTGTCATTGTGTCGTATGAACAAATCTGCATGTAAACTACATTTGGACTCAAATCGTACATCAAATCATTTCTGTCTTCAGTTGTCAAAACACCTATATACTGTTTGATTCTAATAATGTCGCTTTAATGGAATTACCATTTTTATTCATTTGCTTCTTAATATTAAATCACCTAAACTTGTTTTATTAGTAGCGCAGCTCCATTAATATTTTTATTTAGTACTGCCCCTGGAATTTGTTCACGTCATTATGTCATTATGGATTTTTGTGACGTCATACGACCGACTTTCCCAGTTGTTATCTACATGCATAGGTCATTGGGTTTATAACGTTCCATTTTATTTATATTTTCTCTCTGATAGGCGTTTCTTGTTTGATTTAATTATTTTTATTTTTTTTAGCAGTCACATAAACAACCAAGCTATGTAATATGGAATTTTTACACCCATTATTGCTGCTTCTTCCTGTATTCGCGCGATGATTACCTGAGATATTAACTCTATGATTCTATATTCTCAAATCTTTTCTATAAAGAAGGAATGTAGTTGACAATTGTTAATAGTTTTATTTGATCGTTCGTCAAAAAGTTGTAATTCTGTTACTCTTGTATCTTCAATGCAATTGAGTAATTAAATAGTAATTAAATTGAATGCGTTTTAATTCCCTTGTATTATTGTTTAATTTGAGTTACAATGCTATGACGTTAAATTTTGTTTACACTTAAATGTATTATGAATATTGCTGGGCCAAGTGTGAGGTTGAGCGCTCTATAACCAGGTTAAACCCCCAATGCTCTGCATTGACCGTTCCAAGGCGGTGATCCCAGCTTTATTCATATTTTGTGTTTATGTTGGTTTGTATTGTGCTGTATTGTGCTGTTTTGTACTGTTTGGGCAATTGGTCACTTGCCTTTAATAAAGGACCAACTAATTGTTTTTAATGAAAATTCAATACTGCTCCAGCAGCTGGAGTTTCACTTCTTTATATTGAGATGAAACAAAACAGATGAATAACTGGAAAATTAAGTCCTATCTTGTCTATTTCATACATATACATGTCATTGTACTATGCATGTATCACAGAACAAACACATGCATTTGTGATTAAATATAGAATGCATTCTACTTATTTCGCGCTAAAAATGCATTACTAGCAAATAATGATAATGAAATGTTTACTGTCCGTTTTGTTAGAAGTAAGAACCAAATACACATTTAAACACTTCAAAATAAAACAAGTATGCATACACTTTTCAGACTTTTAAATAGTAATAATAACGGGACCCTTAGCAAGTTAGCAATATACTATTTTACAAGGTAAAAAAAATAAATAAATGTATTTGTCTTCAACTCTCCGTTTATTATTGTCATAAATGTACCGTATATTACAAAATGAATGTACATTGTTTTTGTTCTCTGCTAACGTTGATTTTTGTCATGAAATGAATGTACTTTCATTTTCCTGTATCCACTAATCAAAATTAACGAATATTTCGTTCAATATTTCAAAAAATAAAGTTAACACATACAAACACAATGTTCCTCATAGTAATATCCAAAATGTAAACGCTAGATGTGGTCTGGTAACATAGATTTAACAAAATACAAAATGTTATTTTTTGTGGGACAGTATATTCAATACATGTTCATGTACCGTGTAAGTGTTCGTGTGTCATATGGATATAATTGCTGGAAATTAAAATAGAATACAAATTGCCACATAAAATAAAGACTAGCATTTAGTATCTCGTTAAATCTATATTATATATAGATATAGTATATATATATAGAACACTAATTTGTTATGGGTTAACCTTATTTTAAGAACTATTTTGCGAAATATTCGTTGATTTTGAGTATTTATGTTACTTTAAGCGAATACCTTATTTGTTATGGTCTGTTCTTTATGCTTAGTTCAAACCATTAAATAAGCATTATGTAAAGAATATTCTTATTACGTTACTGAGACTGCACAGCATGTGCTATAAGGGCGCATTCAATAAGTCATAGGAATAATAAAAGAATCCAACAAGTCTTATGAACAGAATGAAATTTAATATTAAATATCAGAACATGGGTATGAAATATGGCTGGGATATAAAATCAGCCAGTGTAAAACAAAGCATTGTATTAAGAAACGTACATGCTGAGTTTTCAATATAAGTTACCAAATCTATCACTTAAGACATGCTATCTGAAAAAAGGTGTAATATTATATTAGTTATCTGTCGTGTGAGCACTGACGTACATGTTATTCGGAATAAAAAATTATATAGTTCTTAAGACTGTTTTAAAGAAATTTTGGCAAAACTATCAAACAATTATGAATGTAAAAGAACGTGCATTAGATACTTAACATTGTTTGAAATGATAACGTTAAATAAGGTCAATGAGTGCCGATTCATATGTCTTTGATGAAAAGCCACCTTATGTTTATATATGGACGCTAATGAGAATATATTTGTATTGTTAAATACGTGTAATATATATGTGTGTGTATAATTTTAACATTTTTATTGTGCAACTAAATCAGAATGATCCCTCTATAAGGTAGCATTAACCACGTTATAACTCACAAGAATTATGGGATTGTATGTGTTCCAATAACAGTACTTCAATTACCGTTGCATGTATAAGCTGCGAAAGCAAAATAAGACAATGCTCTTTTATAAAACAAGTCGCAAACGAAATTTTAAGGTTTAAACGAAAGGTTTACACATACATTTTACTATTACAATCATTACAATCTCTACAATTCGTACAGATATATTTAACATAATAGCTCACCAATCTCCACTACATGAATGTGTTTGGTACTTTTTTTGTAATAAAGTTGTACATGCGTAGACTACCGCTTGCGCTACGACCAATATCAACAATGTTCTGCCCCAGTTGAATCAGACGGACATAAAACTTTTTAACACGAAAAGGTTCTTCATTTATTATAAATAACCGATTGCGAATATGAAAAGGCAGGACACAATTATACGACACACATATACTCAAACAACTAATAAAACATGAATAAGTAATCTGCCACACGCCCGTGTATTTAACTATAGCACTGTACCCACGAAAATGTTCATGTTCACATTGATTAAACATTGCAGGTCGGTCGAAAACAAAAACTAGTCTACAATTATTAATTTGTTGGTTGTAGAACGATTAATTTGTTATTTGTTATTGTAAGATATTTTTTATCAATAACGTACTGGGCTTAAAGTGTTTAATAATGCTTGATCTTCACGGATATTGATTCGAGAATGACCAAACAAATCCCATTTCTCAATACAAATTTAGCATGTTTACAATCAATTCTGTCGTCGTTTGTCAGCACTAGGTCAAGCGTGCATGTTCCATTAGGCAAATGATAACAAATACCTTAATTAAATAACATACTAACGGCGCTACCCGCAAAGATTTTTTATAGTATTAAGTGCAGTCCATAATAATAACATCTTTAAAGATACAAGTTTACGTTTGTATTCCAGTGCGTTCATTGTGAGTATCCGTCCACTGAAAGGACTGCACTCCAACTATAACTGAGTTATTTATTTGATTATGTGACTTCATGATAAGAATATAATGACCTTCGTCAATATATCGTTTACTAACTACCGCTTTTACGTAATAAAGCATGAGGACAATAAACCTAATGAACTATTAACAATCCAAGCATATTGGCTTAAGAAAGTAGTTCAGCTTCGCTAGTACCGTATACGGTTCTTATATTGGTATAGTTTACAAATACTTATCACAAGTCTGGTGTTAGTATTTTGCTTATGTTTTATTTCTGACAATAACCAAACACACTGGTATGAATGTTATTCTTTATCGATTTATTTCCGAATGTGTATTGCCTGAGTGACAATTGTTTTGTCTTGTGGTTTCAATATTTAAGAACTATGTACAGTCAAATATTTGTAGAATTACTGCCTCATTCAGCGTTCTACGGTTGGAGTATACTATATGTTTTTAATAAGGACAAGTACATGGTAACAATATTTACCGGATATTTGATTAATTGTATAAAAAATGAACTTAAGTATATATTCGCCATGTGAACGTGTCATACGGCACAATTAGAACAATTGAACAAGTATATAGACACATGGAGGATAAACAAGTAAATGCTTCCAATATTAACCCTATTTTATTTAATTTAATACAAATGCACTTTAGTGTGTATTCGCCATAAGAACGTATCATACGGCACAATAAGAACAAGTTAAAAACTATACAGCCACATAGATGTTAAACCTTCAACTTCATTTGGTTAGCCATGCGGTTCATACAAATAAAATAATTGTATTACTCTGTATTAACGGATTGTATTAGGATCACAAGAAATGTTCCTTCATAGAATTCCCTTTGTATGGGAATGACATGTTTTCTCAATAAACGTCACGCGCCGAAATACTATGCAAACAAATTCAGTAGCTTTTCATGCCTGAATAGCAAGCACAACTAATATATATATCACAAAATCTTAAAATCCGAAAAATGACCACCCAATTTTGAAACTTTTCGTGTTGTGTCATGTAACTCAATCATAGATAAACACGATATCTTTATAGAACACACTTAAAATATTGAATTTCGTGTTTTTCGTTCCTCTTTCAATTTCATTGATACACACATACAATATTCTATTTAAAGAATAAGAATGAAAATAGAACAAGAGATTGCCAAGCACTATGGTCCCCTACCGGCTCCACCATTGTCAGAAATTCCACCATTGTCAGAATTTATATATATATTTGTTGCTATTGCAACCATAATATTTGACGTAGGAACAAAATGAAATGGCATGCATAATGTCCATATTGCCATCTATCCATGTTTGAAGTTTCATGAAAAAATATGAAGAACTTATAAAGTTATCGCACGATCCAGAAAACCACCATTTTCAGCAGTATTTCTAGTCTATTTGTTGCCATAATTTTTGACGTAGGAACAAAATAAAATGACGTGCATAATGTCCATATTGCCATCTATCCATGTTTCAAGTTTCATGAAAAAAATATGAAGAACTTTTAAAGTTATCGCAGGATCCAGAAAAGTGTGACGGCCAGACTGACAGACAGACTGACAGACTGACGGAGCGCAAACCATAAGACCCCTCCGGTTTCACAGGTAGGGGACAAAAAATCAAAATGAGCAAAAGTACTCTTCAAACAGCAATGTATTGAATCAACGCTGCATCAAATGTAAAGCGTTTAATCTTGATGAGTGTTGTATTCATTAAAACATACACGTACTGCATTGTGTCCTGTTGCACCATCATTTGGTATAGAAACACATAATTGGTATTTAACTCCGAAGGATGCTACCTTTGGAACGCACTAGACGGTCAAGGGTCTAAAAAACGGAACCGTCATCATATAAAAATCATATTGTTTCTATTATAAACATATAATGTACAAAGCAAACATCATCATTATACGAGAATTAATCAAAAGTTTCACTGGAAGAATTCAGTTATTAGTAAGGCGTTTTTTCCTGATAATTGCATATCATCGCCAATGGGTATTGATCGATGATTGCAATATAGAATATCTGGCGATGGGAAACATGTGTGTTGATGATGATGCGAATGATGACGAATATGATTATAATTATCGAACTGAAAAAAGGAGGATGTACTGGACAAAACCAAAGTGAGTTTTGCTTTTCTATATATATTTACTATTTCAATGCGCTGTTGTGGCTCTTTGATTTTGAAGACCGAAGTACCGGTTACACCAAAGTGAGGTGCTACAATGTCCTCAGTTTACACAATGGCGAAGAGCTGCAGTGACCTCTGCGTTTTAATGTTTTAAATATAAAATCGTTACCATCACAAATTTTATAAAAATCGGCCAATTTATATATTTTAGACATGCCTTTAATCTAAACGCACGTGTTTTCGTATTGAAAATATATCTGGGTCATGACAAGTTTAACTTCAGTTCTTTAGAGCGTGTGCTATTGTATCACAAAAGTTTATTAGCAATATAACTGATAACATTGATTGTGATTTGTCACGAGCCTGTCTTCATGATGCAACACACTTGTTACTTTAGATTTTGAATGACAAATAAAGACCACACAAAATGCACTCTAAACAACATGCACATGTTGATTGGGCGGCTTTAAAATTCGTTGACCAATTGCATAATATACGAAATGCATATGTTCAGGAATGTTTCGATTAGGTAGGCTTTAGTTTTTTTGATAAAACTAAATTCGAACGAACATAAGCTAAAGTTAAGCTCTTCGTTAAAACAATCAATAATCGCTGTCGTTCATCATATAATAAAATATTTTGAACTTTTTAAAAAGGCAAATAATTCCCACAATATAAAATGAAAATGTCAACGGTAGTTTCATCTCATGTTTTTTCGTCCTTTTTGCCTTTCCGTTTCTTTATACATATATATTCCGGCTCGGTTCATTAATAACATATCGATGACATGTGGCTGTTCCATATAATACGTTTACGAGAAATTGATAAATCATAGCAATGCGTATCTATAAACCGGAATTTGAGGAGGACCTATACATTTATTATGTGGTGATGGCGCACATATCAAACAATTAACAATGGTGTATTGTTCGGCTTTGACCTTCTCGAAAACATTTAGTCAATAGATGCTATTATTTCCACAAAACATTTGCATTTGACGATGAATGTCTCATGACAAACATCCGCTCTTTATAAAGAAAATTAAGTGTTTATTTAGTCCTCTAGAAAGTATCGCCCAACAGTGTCAATCATTGTTCATATATATGGTCATAATACAGTTGTAATGCAATATTTGCGTTAAAAAATATATATTTTATTTAGTATACACCAATATAATTCATGATTTCTAAAGTCACTATGTATCATGTAATTAAATGTAGACGAAACTTTGGCCGATAATTAGTCGTATTGTACATATTAATTTTATTCTCATATTTCGGGAAAACGTGTAGGTATGTAACTTCAGAGTAACGGTAAAAAGCTAGTACACATGCATCTTGTATCAAAAAGGTGATGTATAATGCTACTAATTTCAATTATAAGTTAAAAGCAAGAAATTAACTAGTATATCCATACGAATAACACCAGAATGAAACAGATATCAATGCTAATAATCAGTCTAATGATTGTTAAATAAAGACATTCCCATAACTCTGAATACGTCGTCTCGTGTCAGTTTGAAACATGTTACACATTAAACCACTGCAGCTTCCCAATTACCTATTATTTCTAATACATTATGATTCTTCATATCTGCCATACTCTGTTATACTCTTACCGACGTATACAGGTCATCTTGTGTGGATATTTCTGTTTTAATACTTTTCTGATTATGAATCTCATTTCTTGTTCGATAAAAATATTTAAATTGTAACTGACTATACGGATTTTTATCTATTTGAGCGAATTTAACTTGTACTATTGTATGTTGCTGAATATATTATTATAGGTGGTCGTCAAAAAGATGAGTCTAAACTATAATTAATAGTAATACAGACGTAAGTGTACTATTTATCTTATTAGTCTAGCTTTGTCAGCATTGTGCAATGGTGTATGATCAAGTAAAAAGTAAAAAGTATGGGTCGTGAGTTTATATAATTTTATTTTCCTTATAACCTTCTCTTTCAAAGGTATATAACAACCTTTTAAAAAGTTAATTTTCTTCTATAGTTATGTGTACACTTTTATACACTAATCATGTTGTTTGTTTGTTAAACTAGCAGTTGTATGTATCAATGCTTCATGAGTATGGTAGAATAACAGTTTACGGTTATCAAACATGTCTACCCAAATGCATGACATGCAATATTTCAGTTGACACATAAGTATGTAGTTGTATATCCATTGTCAAAGTTAATAAACTATTATCTTATTGTAAAACGAGTTCATTTGAAAAAAGTTGAATTTTATATAATTAAATTATATAAATTTAAACAATGCAATACTAATTTGAGTCTGTTTGTTTATTTTACCAGCCTCGAACGAACCTAAATACAATATCAATGTAGTCTTAGATAATGATCAACAATATAAATCAGGAAAATAAACCGATGTACTTCCATACATGTTATGTTAGTGAAAATGACAATCCCTGACTTTCAATGGACTTCTTTAAACTTTCCTTTCATAAGCACGAGCGAGGAAATAAAGTCAAAGTTAAATCAAGGGCGTACAATAACGTTTTCTTCGGAGAATCACGTGGCTAAGTGCTGTGATGGTGTTTCGTTGTTGAAGTGTTGAGTTGATTATTTTGCAATAAGTAATTATCGTATTTTAAATCACATCCAAAATGTTCACTTATTATTAAAACGACAGTATTGATGTCTGATGCCGAGTACGATGCTTTTAAGGATGACTTTAATTACACTGATTATTATATCACTTTTATTCAGGTGTTGTATTAAATCATGATATAAAACTAAAATGCAACGACATTCTTTAATCGAGACGAATGCATGATCGTTTTTGTTTCATATACTTGTTCCAAAGTGTGCTATCTTAACAACATTACCTCCCTTCTGTTACAAATCTTATCACATGTTTATATATTTATCAAATATATAACTCAAACAGGTAAAAACAGATGCGCCACTTTCATAACATTTATATAGGTGCAGTGTTTTAATTCACTTCAATTGAATCGCAGTTTGTTGTCAGTTTAAAAAATATTCTGGTGTCAAAATGGTACTTAATAAAATAACATTTTTTCATACAAAGACATGTACGTTCATTTAGCTTACAAGCAGATACAAATCCGTAAGAATATTAATTTGAACGTAAACAAATGTATTTTTGTGATATAATGTATCTTTATTGAAGACTCACAGTGGAAGATTTTTTGTTATTGTTGATGCCATTTTAAACTTTAAAACTTAACAGAAAACATGTGAAGTGGATTAGGTGAAATGGTCTCTATCAAAGTACTTTATGCATATACTTTTAATATATTTTAAGTTGTTTTTTTTTTCATTTAAGAATTTGCTTTAAGTTAGCAATAATTTTGATCTGACCCCTGGGTCAAAGTTATTATCATGTGCGTCGCATGTTGTTACCAATTTATTTACCCATAACCTTTGACCCAGGGGTCAGATCAAAATTCCAAATAGTGCACCGTCGCACATATGCTTATAGCTACAATGTGTGTACGTTTCAAGGTTCTAGTGCTAATAGTGCAAGAGGAGATAGTGTCAAGGACAAACGGACAGAACGCGGAGATCAATACAATATCCCCACGCTTTTAAAAGTGTGGGGATAATAAAAACGTTAAAACATTGGCACAGTTTGAATGGAAACTTCGACGGTATTTCCCATAGATACCTATACGCATTACATATTTTTCCGAAAAGAACTTTTTATAAACGATAAAACTAATTATGATACTAAGCGTATATAAGAATAACAATCGCATGAGAAGCAACAATTAAAATAATAAATATTGAAAGACTAGTCGTATAAGCCGTCGATATGTCTCGAATAGATTTTAATATTACAAATATTCTTAGTGTAAAATTAAATGTGTTAATGACTCTTATTCAAGCGACATCCACTAGAATCGATTAAAAAAACAGATTTTTTTTCACACAGATCATAGCGTTCAAATCATCATTTTGTTTTACCTGTGATGATTGCCATCGATCTGAGTACTAGATATTATTATTATTATGAGAAAGTTTTCACAAACAATGCTCAATATGTACGTTTGTATTAAAAAATGATTCGAGCCTCAGGGGCTCTGAGTCGAATCTGACATGTTTAATGTTCTTTATTGACAGTATTCGTATTGTTTGCTTATTGAAAACTTAGTTTTTTATATTAAAAAAAAGGTTCTCTCGATGCATCAAACTTTACTAGCAAACTGCTAAGAATGCGTTTCATACCTCTTCGCGATGAAAACGAATGATTGTGATTTTGTTGTTTATATAATGTTTTGTTTATCCCATCATAGACTATACGAATAAACACTATTTAAAACAAACTCACTTCTATGATGTTTATACGTAAAATTGAGGGGAGGGGGCAGCACGTTTAGGGTCCGGGGTGGGGGCGTCAAAATGAATGATTCCACTGCTCGTTCCGGTTCGTGACACACTCTGCTTGCTCAACAATCCAATCGCTCTAAACGATTATTCGCTCGACTTAAAGCTAACAATAACGCCAATTATGATATTATCATACACAAATACCATGAAACCACTGTCCAATCACTATGAAGCCGTACAGAGTGAATCCACAACTGAGGACATGGAAAGCCATGAAAGTGTTGCAATTGAGTGAGACGTAAAGGATGAAATGAAAATTGCATAACGTTTATGCCGGTATGTATTTCTTTTTACATTTATTAGTTTTAATCTATTTATTTTAGCTTAATTTCATCGGCAGTCTAAGGCTTACTTACACGCTCTCAGGCCGCTCTCGACATGTATATATAAGTGTACTCGACTACGAAAACCTGAAAACTATTTCTAACGGAAGAATTGGTATTCCCCTTACATATAAACAATTATAACAATATATAAATACTAGTAAGTTCTTATTATGTACATTTAACTTTTCAAGCAGATATGTATAGATAGATAGATTTATTTCGGAGATAGCAAACATACACACAATGCATTGAAACAACATGTACATAAAACAATATGAAGTATAAAAAACAATCATAATTGAATAGTACATGCATAAAATGCACTATGGCATGCACACTAACGCCAAGGATTACACAAAAAAGAGCGCTTATTTCCATTGTGGTCCTTGTTGTTGGTGGCATGACATAGAGAGGCATTAGTAATAAATAAATACTAAATACTATGTTAATAATAATAAATACATGAAATATAAGACTAAGATTCAGATCAATGAAAACATTATAATCGTCATAATAATATGCTATACATCAATAAGTTCCGAAAAAGAATTAAAGTTGTTGCGGTTATGTTTTGTTTTGGAATTTACTGAAGCCTGATCATTGTATTAAAAAGGTTTGAGAGTGAACCAAGAATGGCAATGAAACACTTTTCAAAAGTTTGTTTCCTACACGTAATGATGTATTGTTACCATTTTAAAAGTATTTCCGCTCGAAAGCGTTTACTCAAGAATTTCTCATGCATTCTTTCGCGTTTGCGCACGTGATTATTTCTCATCATTATACAGAGTAATTAAAGCTTTAGTGTAATCCACTTTAATTGTTCATTTCATGCTGAAACCGATATCGAATCTGTGAGACCCCCTCCTCCCGATTTCAATTGACGAAAGATTCGATCGTGATGCAGAAATATAGCATACAATAGATACAAAAAGAATGTACCTATTATCCCAATGCGGTAAGAACCCTCACACAATATCGTTGCATTTTCATCAGATGGTAAATGATTCTTTAATTTGATTTATAACCCCCTCCCCCTCCGTTAAGTATCATCATAATGAGCAGCAGCAGCATCTTCAGCATTAATATCATAAGTATCTGTAGCAGCATCAACACCACAACAACCAAGTAAACATCGACATCAAAACATGTTCAATAATTGCGTATTTTTAAACACTCGTCAATTTAAAAAGGTATTAAACTATAATACATAATATCATTTACAAATAACTAATAATATTTGGATCTAAAAGTCATGAGCATACAGTAACATATAGTCCACCTTATCGGAATATTTATTGAAATGCATACATTCAACATAAACAAATAAATGTTACATGCATTTATAATCTCAAACAGTTTATATAAGTTTTATTGGCACAAGTAAGTAAAAGTGATATCATAAGTAAACAAGAATAATTTCTGCCCTTGACTGGCAATCTTAAGCCATTGTAGACATGCATAAGAAAACTAACTAAAGCTACTATTATAAAACATTATTGAGAGGAAAGAATGACAAGCACTTTCATATAATGCCAACCCCTTACATGAATTAATACTGAAAGACACTTAATATATATATATATATATATATATATATATATATATATATATATATATATATATATATATATATATATATATATAATGACAAGCATTAATAAAATATCGACATGGTACAATTCAGTGCAATTCAATGTTATACCAATACACTTTACATAACCATTTTTATTACATAAAACAATAGGATGCACTTTAACGTTATACTGCATTAGTTTTTTATTCAATCTCATCCGGTTGTATCTTTTTGAAGTAAAGTATCCACATGATAATAAATATAAAACATCATTTAATCTTCAAAATGATAAAAACGGGAGGCATCGCCATGATCTAAGCTGGGGTCATCGCTTTTGAAGGGTCAATACAAAGCATTGTGTGCTTATACTAAACCTCACATTTTGTCCAGGATACTTCACAAATCCATAGGTTTCATATATTATATTATGTAAGCGTTTTAAAAAGAGAACCAACTCAATTTAACAATAAAAACTAAATATTCCATATACACAAGCTAAAGAACTTTCTGACGCACGATAAAATAAAATTATCAAACAAGGATCAAACAAAGTAACAAAACTTCAGAACACAACATCACATAGTACATTGTACACGTTAATGATCATGGCCCATGTCTCAGGCAGGAGCAGTTCAAATGAAAAAAGCACGATATTTACATATCGCATACTTCACTTTAGTTAAATAATAATCGTAATTGATCATGCCTTATTATCAGCAATCCGAAACTGTAAAAAGTGCAAAATTAAACCTGATGCTGCCCGTGTTCCTCACAGACTGGCATAGATCATACGTGAATCAAACTTATCTCGTGTCATTTTATCACAAAAGAAAAAAGATATCCGTAAGATTTAATATTATGCTCGCAAAATGCTTCTTATCTGAAACTACGATTCCGTTTAGCAATTGAATATATGCATCCAAAAAAAATACGTAAATAGTTGACTAGAATAGTTAATAGACAAAAGGTAACTAATGTTGACTAGAATATTAACAACAAATAAACAACGATTGTTGGATTAATAGGTAGTGGCCAAACGGCACCTATTGTTGACTGGAAGAGGTAAACGCCAAAAGGCAAGTTGTGTTTACCGGAACAGATAATAGACAAAGGGAAATTATTGTTGATTATAATATGTCACAGCTTAAAGGCAACAAATGACTAGAAAAGGTAATGGTCATAAGGAAACTTTTGTTGACTAGAAATGTAAATAGCCAAAAGGCAACTATAGTTGAATAAAAAATGTAATAGCGAAAAGGTAACTTTTGTTGACTGTGATAGATAATAGCTATATGGCAACTATTGTTGACCAGAATCACATCGTTCAATCGCCTCCAGCGAAGACTGTGGATCATGCGACTACTAATGTATTGTATACATTTTGGAGGAAGCGTATTGTAAGTATTTCCATATTCTTTATATTTTACGTATTGGATTGAGCAGGTTTTAGTGTCTTTGAGAGCCTAATTGTCTGTGGATGTTTTTTATTTAAAATTCTTAATAACATATTTCTAGCATATGTAAGAAATACTCGTATGTATTAAATAACAAAAACCGTTTTTTCCCTTAAGTTAAATGCAACCACTCAATGCTCGCTTATTGAGATGTATACTTTTGTTACAAAATAGCGTAATATAAATTGTCAATTATCAACGCATGTAATAAATGAAACTATAAGCGAAAATAAAGAACACTTAATTGTATGTTTTAAATATTGTAGATCGTTTTGAAAAGATGTGAAAAGTAGTTGCTTTTCTTATTGTTGTTCTAATATTCAGTTGATGCAAAATAAAAGTGTGTAAAATCATAGAAAAAATACGGTGCACAGTATTCATTATCTAAACAGTGTCGGACGATTTTTCTCCACGTGGTGTTTCGTTGACCTACAATACAATTATAAATATATACACATACAAAAAGAACAAATTAAAACGCATTTCATTAATTAAAAATATTGTGGAATGTAAACGTTTGCGTATCAAACATATTATAACACATAATAACTGTTGTTTTTTTTTATGACACATTATACACACATGTATACCAGTGATTAAAGAATTGCTTAAACGGTTGTATAATAAGTAATATTGTAAGCATTAACATAAAACCGGATTGATTACCGTGCATTTAAATGTGTGACCTTACTTGAATAGTGATTTGTTTTTTTATAAGATTTTTGCACCAATGGCCATGCCCCTACAATAGACAGTGTGTGTTTCACTATACATTTTATTTATCCGTTTGTCCGTATGTACGTCACATGATTCCTCGTTTATGTAAAGAACTTTACTGTTAAATCTACCAATAAACAGTAAATAAATACGAGATGATTTGTTTTTAAATGATCCGTTGACATTTGCAACTTAAAATGCCATTGTTCGTGTTGGTGGCATACACGTGTCCCAAAGGCTTACATGGGAGACCAACATTGGAATAGCACTGTATATTTTCAGTATATATTTTTTAGATGAATATAGGCTAGCGTAACATACCTGCATTGGCTCCTGCGACTGTATGGGTGGGGCCCTGCAGTTAAAATATGATATGTTATGCATGTTTTTATGATAGGTGTTGGTAAGTGTTACGTGTGTATTGATATTAATTTCATGAACATCGGGTTTAGTTTAGTTCATATTGTTCAACTGTATTACCCGGATAAGATTCTCAAAAAAGGATTAATTCTTTAATTACTATAGTATAGTCAATAATGCAATACATCACTAAGAATGTAAAACTTCTTTTGATTCTCACAATATGCATTATTAATTAGATAGTTTACATGTGTAATCCTTTTTTGAAAAATTACAACAAGAGGACCTGAAAGGCTCACAGTCGCTCACCTGAGATTCAACGGAACTGACCTGTTATGTGCAGCCCAAGATGTCATTAGAACAAATGTTCTAACCAACTTTCATGACTAGTGAACACCCTGACAGCCACGTTTTTCAACAGACCAGAACCATTTTTGATACACATCCAAGATATCATTTAAACAAATATTCTGACAAGGTTTCATGAAGATTCATGAAGCCATATAAGGAAAAATGCCCCGCCTCCTGGCTGCCATGTTTTTCACGTTTTTCAAGCAGCTGGAACCATTTTCAAACTTGTCCAAGATATCCTTGGGACAAATCTTCTGAAAAAGTTTCATGAAGATCGGAAAATAAATGAGGCCTCTAGAGTGTTAACAAGGTTTTACTATAGCCATATCAAGAACAATGACCCGCCCCCTGGCGGCCATGTTTTTCAACCAACCGGCATCCTTTTTGAACTCCTCCAAGAGATTATTGGGATGTATCTTCTGACCAAGTTTCATAAAGATCGGAAAAAAATGTGGCCTCTAGAGTATTAACAAGATTTTACTATAGCCATATATAGCCATATAAGGAAAAATGCCCATTCCCTTGGCAGACATGTTTTTCAAGCAAACGTAACATTTCTTCTAAATAAATTTCATGAAGATTGGACAATAAATGTGGCCTCTGGAGTGTTAACAATGTTTTACTAAAGCCATTCATAGCCATATAAGGAAAAATGAACGCCCCCTGGTGGCCATGTTTTTAAAGCAACCAAAACCATTTTCGCACTCATCCAAGATATCGTTGGGAAAAATCTTCTGACCAAGTTTCATGAAGATTTGAAAATAAATGTGGCCTCTAAGGTGTAAACAATGTTTTACTATAGCCATATTAGGAAAAATGCCCCGCCCCCTGGCGGCCATGTTTTTCAACTAACCGGCATCATTTTTTATCTCGTCCAAGATATTAGTGGGATGAATCTTCTTACCAAGATCAGACAAGACAAGACAAGATTCGAGTGTTAACAAGATTTTACTTTAGCCATAAATAGCCAAATAAGGAAAAATGCCCCGCCCCTTGGCAGCCATGTTTTTCAAGCAAACGTAACTTTTTTCGAACTCGTCCAAGATATCATTGAGACCAATCTTCTAACCAAATTTCATGAAGATTGAACAATAAATGTGGCCTCTAGAGTGTTAACAAGGCAAATGTTGACGCCGCACAAACGCACGACGGACAAACGGCGATCACAAAAACTCACCGTGAGCACATTGTGCTCAGGTGAGCTTAAAATAAACACAAAATTAATTATGCAAATGCAGCAGCATATTATTATAAATATTTGAGCGGGAATCAATAGGTGGTCTTTGTGATTTGTCCTTGTTGTATTGGTCTTTCATTTCTGTGGAGTGAAAGACAAAATTGATCCAACTTAAACAATAATTTTATACGCCTTCCTATTGAACCTTTTATTGTTATGAATACCGCGCGGAAGAAAGATTGAGTTTGACAATAATTATTATCTTAACTGTATATGGCTAAATAAACCATTCACAGAGCGCTTCAGGTATTCATAAGTTAAAATATATTTATGTTAGCTGGAATGTAGTTTATACCATACTTGAAACCCTTATTTTGGAAGGATCATTACAAGACTTTGAGAATATTATCTAATAACGCCCCAACATGGAATATAACCCTATCATTGCAATGATTGCAGCTGTAACACTATTTATAAACATCAAGCCTTAAATGGCACCTTACCTCCACAGAAGCATCCTGCTCCTGAAGATGAAGAAAGTGAGATGGAGGATAATCATCAGCGCGTTGCTCGCGGATAATATCAGAACGACAGACACGTAATCTGACTTAACGTTTTGAGAACTTGAACTGATTTCTGAAAGAAACCGACATGCATCATCTACAAGATAGTAACAATCTTACCATCTATATTTCACTTATTTATTTCAGAAATGCACTAACAATGTAATAATCTTAACTGTCATTAAACACAACTCAATACTTCTTACAGACAAAACATGGGCTCATTGTGAAAAAAGCTTAATGATCGACTTGAGCCTCTATTAACATCGTCTTTGTTATTTGTAAAGCGATTACATAGGCCATTTACACAGTTATTTTATTCAATGAAATTACATTGTGTAATATTGTGATTGAATTGTGGAAAAATTAAAGAAATCAGGAAATTTGCAAATTGCTTTTATGTTAATGTAACAAAATGTATCACGATACAATTTATAAATATATATTCATATAACACTAAAATAATCAAGTGTTCCGCGATCGGAGACATATGCCCCTCCAAACAGGGCTTTAAACTAGTGACCCCAATTTCAATAGGGGTCATCTACTGTCCAAGGCCAATGCGCATGTGAAGTATCAAGTCAATAGGTCAATTTGTTGATGATTTATTGATCGGACAATTTTCACACTTATTGTGACAGTGACCTTGACTTTGAACCTAGTGACCTTAATTTTGATAGGGGTCATCTACTGTCCAATGCCAATGCAAATGGGAAGTATCAAGCCAATCGGTCAATTCGTTGAAGAGTTATTGATCAGAAGTGCTTTTCCCACTTATTGTGCCAGTGACCATGACCTTTGACCGTTTTGACCCCATTTTCAAGGGGGTTATCTTCTGTCCAAGGCCAATGCACATGGGAAGTATCAAGCCAATCAGTGAATCAGTTGACGAGTTATTGATCGGAAACGATTTACAACTTAATGTGTAATAGTAAACTTGACCTTTGACCTTATGACCCCAATTTTAATAGGGGTCATCTACTGTTCAAGGTCAATACATATGTTAAGTATCAAGCCAATCGGTAAAATCAGTTGACGAGTTATTAATGGGAAACTTTTTCACACTAAGTGTAACAGTGACCTTGACCTTTGACCTAGTGACCCCAATTCAATAGGGGTCATCTACTGTGAAAGGCAAATGCACATGTGAAGTATCAAGCCAATCTGTCAATATGTTGACGAGTGATTGATCGGAACCGATTTTCACACTAAGTGTGATAGTGACCTTGACTTTTGACATAGTGACCCAATATCAATAGGGGTCATCTACTGTCCAATGCAAATGCACATGTGAAGTATCAAGCCAATCGGTCAATTCGTTGACGAGTTATTGATCGGAAACGATTTTCACACTTAGTGTGCTAGTGACCTTGACCTTTGACCTAGTGACCCCAATTTCAATAGGGGTCATCTACTGTCAAAGGCCAATGCACATGTGAAGTATCAAGCCAATCGGTCAATTCGTCGACGAGTTATCGATCGGAAACTAACTTGTCTACAGACAGACAGACCGACCGACAGACAGACCGTCATCCAGCAAATTAATATACCCCTTCTTCTTCGAAGAGGGGCATAAAAAGTGATACTTACATGTCTTAATATATTTTTATAATACATGAAATTAATGCCAAGCAACACCAACATACACATACCGATCTCAGTTGTGCTTGGTATGGCTCTTGTAGTCACGTCGATAGCATTTGGCACAGTTGTGTTTGGTAGGGCTCTTGTAGTCACGTCGATAGCATTTGGCATTATTTCCGTGCTGTTGCAGTTTTCTGGATTGTACATCTCGCAGCATTTATACGTGCCGTATGTGTATTCACCGAGGTTAATTATCATCAAAATCCCGCCATTTGCTTTTACAGAAATAGTGTAGTTCTCACTGAACGACTCTTCCATGAGACGACACGAAGTTACCAGTTTCAGACATTCTGCTAAGTTGACTGTCAAATTGTTATTGTAACCGATGAACTGGAAACTCAGATCCTTGCTTGAGGAGCATTCCACAGCGTTAACGAAGACTGATGACAACCGTACACAATGTATGCCCGATACTGCAAAGATAAGGTCGACATAGTCAGCAAAAGAAAAAGTATCATCATCATCATCATCATCATCATCATCATCATCATCATCATCATCATCATCATCATCATCATCATCATCATCATCATCATCATCATCATCACCACCACCATCATCATCATCATCATCATCATCATCATCATCATCACAATCATCATCATCATCACAATCATCTGAATCATCACAATCATCTGAATCATCATTTTCCTTATCATCATCATAATCATCATCATCAGAAGCCCCAGCAATAATTGCAGCATTATGGCAATAATGAAATTCGCAATCCATACAATCGTTATTATAGCCGAAGACTTATAGACATTATGCGATTAGTTTGAGGAAAACAACTTCACCACTATCAACGCAATAAAGAACATCTTCTTCTTCTTCATCATCGTTATTATCAACATCATCATCATCATCATCATCATCATCATCATCATCATCATCATCATCATCACCACCACCACCATCATCATCATCATCATCATCATCACCATCATCATCATCATCATAATCATCATCATCATCAACTTCATCTGAATCATCATTTTCCTTATCATCATCATAATCATTATCATCAGAAGCCCCGGCAATAATTGCAGCAGCATGGCAATAATGAAATTCGCAATCCATACAATCGTTATTATAGCCGAAGACTTATAGACAATATGCGATTAGTTTGAGGAAAACAACTTCACCACTATCAACGCAATAAAGAACATCTTCTTCTTCTTCATCATCGTTATTATCAACATCATCATCATCATCATCATCATCATAAAAAAATAACATAAACATCATGATCATCATAATCACTAAAATAATCAGGATCCATGAATATTAACCCCAACAGCATGTTGTGTAAAATCAGCAGCAATATCGGCAACGACAAAAGTATCATCACCAATTGCAACGCCATGCATATAAACCAGAGAAGCGTCATTTACGTTAATCGTAA
>NC_068359.1:15040147-15065147 GCF_020536995.1 Dreissena polymorpha | reverse complement strand
ACTTCAAATATGTCTTTGTATTTAATGTATGAGTTTGCTAGCAGAAAAAAAACATTATACTATCACTCTTGTTTTGTTTAGTTTTCTGTCAAATAAAGATATAAAATTAACATAACACGTAAGATATTTTGATCAACAACGTCGATCTACCAATTGTACTTATGCTCAAATTACTAATGTAGATTAACGCGAGGTATTAACTTACAGGCATATGTGTCTACAAATTTAAATACGAAAACTTTATAAAACGCGCCGGAAACGTAACGCAAAACCCGTCTGCAATGATCCATGCCGTCGTTTTAGTAAGAGAAAATAAAAAAATGCGTGACGTTTAATCTTACCGTCCTAGTCCAGTGATGTCATGAGCCATACAATGCAAACCGTAAGTTAAAAGTGTGTGATGAGATGTATAATCAAATATTGATTTCACGCCTTTTTAAACAACATTTGACTCACAATCGTGGCTCCGCTTTTCATTATGTGTTTCTATAACTAGTAATAAATAAATTTCCAACAATTTTCAATCCAAACAAGTATTATTAATGTGTACCCCACATATTTTTGAAAAGTGTGTACATAATAGTTCTGCAATATACCTGGTGGATTCACGTTCAGAACTCGTATGTATGCACACGATTGTTATAGCCAAGTATTCCAAGCTAAAAGGGTTAATTTATTAAAAATAAAATAATATTTTCAGGTCAGGCAAAATCGGAATTAACTCTGAGCTATAAGTTGTTGAATGCAACGGCACTGGAGATGTCATGCCTTGGTACAGGAAACTTAACGTTTTTTTATAAAAAGGGAAATGGTCTTCATAGTTTTATCAACATGGTGCAAGTCCAAACCACGAAAGGCGAATGCAAAATCGCGGGAACATTGACAATAGTCCACTGCTCTTGCATAGAAATTACCCAGATAACATGCTGCATTTCTGATGTACTGAATGTTACAGAAGGTGACTCATGGTATTGTGCGAAATTTATTAATAACAACCCCATTTTGAGCAACGTAGTTGTCGTTTCAAGACACCGTAAGTACATACACATCCTTTTTAAGCACTGGTTTTATGAGTTTTTAATTTGTGTTTAAAAATTTGTTGCATTGTTTGTTGATGATACTTTTTTTACATACATACATTTTAGTATGATATGATTTCCTGATGTTATTTGTTTTATAGTGTGTTTTTATTATTGCTCTGAATTCAAGCTGTTTTCAAATAGATCAAACTACGACATCTCTAATGACAAGTCAGATTACCGATGAAACGAAGAACCAAACTACGTCACCTCTAACAACTAGTCATATTACCGATGAAACGAATACCATTTATGTGAATGGCACAGGGAATGTCTACAAATTTACAGTAACGGTCTCGTATGAAAATGAAGCTGCAAAAGACGAAAACAAACAAACAGGTGAGTTAAAATTGATATCCTAAATCTTTAATTTATACCTTATGAATCAAGTTCAAACAAATATAAAATGTGAAATTCCACTCTCGCCAGCATGAAGAAACTATGAATATTGGTAGTAAATAAGGGGCCTTTTTTATTACAATTGACCGACAATGCGAAACAGCATAACAGCCCATAACAAATACAAACGAAGAATAGGTAAGATCAATGGTATTTTTAATCATTTATTGTAATGCTCAATACATGAATAGAATACTTAATAATAACATTAACACGTTACAATTTGAAATACAATAAATATCAGCGTGTCTCGTACAGATGTTCAAGTCTCAGTGAAGACCATTGCTGCTGCCTTAGCGGCACCAGTCATTCTGCTGTATGTGGGTTTAATAGCGTTTTTTGTTCGGAAGAAGCTGGTATTGTGCTATAAACGCAGTACAGGTACATTTTGCAAATGTAAACATTCTTTGTTGAACATTATCATGTGTATATGTAAATCAATTATTCCTGTAAATTTCATTACTGAACTCTTTCGAAACATGCTAAAAGTGTGTTTCAGTACCGATTTTGTCACTGTCTACTTTTTTCAAACGACAGACGTCCAAACGGAGATGCTGAAGTTTTAAACACACATTTCATCGCATTGCTTATAATCATAACAACAATAATTCAATCGATGCATCATGCAACTCATCACTAAGAATTGCAAAAATAATTGTTCAAAATATTATTTAATGGAAACATATTATGGACCTGGATGGAGAAAAAATCCTACTTAAGTTAAAAACACTTGAAATGCACTTGACCACGAACAAGTGATGTTTATGTATTTTAAAACCATGCATGCTATTTGCGAAGTCCTGATGCCGTTAGGCTAAGATACGTCTTATTAGATTTGATATATACCTTGCACTATTTCAATGATGAGTTCGATTAATTAACTTTGGTTGCGTTTTCAGGAAAAAAACGACGTTTTGTATGTTATTTTATGAATGATTCAAATACACATAATATTGTTATTATTCATTTATTGATAGTTTTATAAAAAAAAGTTTGTGTTATTTAGATTCAGGTGACACAAATGAAAGACCTGTAGCAACAAATGACAACGAAATCTCAACTGTGGCGTTATTACAGTTTGCAACAAATACTACACACACCGGTATTAATTCTGATATACTACTTATATTATTATACATATTTAATCAAAATAAATATTACATTTGTTATAATTATAAATATCATATATAAATATTATTACAACAATAGTAATAATTGTTATTATTATTACTTATATGATATAACTATTATATATGAATTGCATTGCAAAAGTGTATTAAATTGTTAATTTCTTTATATTTCTAGAGCAATCTATGGCCCAGACATGGTAATTATAAAAACTGTTGTACCAATATAATTACATTACCAATTACAAATTACGACATGTAAACTCTCAGCATTTTTTTAATATTATACATTACTTGAATATTCACTGTTAGTAACGGATTTGTTTTTATTTATTTATTGTATCCAGCTCTATCAATCAATTGGGGGAATGACGTGATACCCCGTCGTGGAAACGTACACGATGACGACCAAGTATACAGCTTTATTAGAGACAATCTAATAAACAATTCAGGTCGGTTACACAATACTATTTAATGCTGGTTAAACGCCTTGCGAAAAGATCATACAACACTACATTTATTGATCTATGTTTGAAGTGTATTGAATGAATTATGCCTTTTCACAGTAATATGCATTGGTATAACAAAATATACTATACCTTACATCATATCGCTATATACTATAAGTATGTTTTGTATGTGTATTATATAATGCACGCGCTAAAATGTGTTGTAAAATATGTAAGTTTAAGTCAACCCGCACATATAAAGGGACATCAGCCCTATAGTAGGCTGCAGTCTAATCAACAATTCTCGGTTTACCTGAAGGGCATTATAATGCGAGGAGATCCTCAGTGGTGTTTCATTATCTTATTTAGTTAATCGACGTGTATTCTCTTTTATTTCTGTATTATTGTTAATTAATTGATTAACTCATTTTAGGAGACATTTTTCAAGATAGGTCCAAGTACGTATTAACTACAAATACTATACTATGTATTGAATGTTCGTTTGTTGTAAACTTTACAGTATATAAACAGTCTGCTCCATGTATTTGTATTGATGTAATATTAAATATACTAGCATGTCAGTTTAATAGCCGTTGATACATTTTTTACGTGTAATCAGATTGCACATTTGTTTCATGATTGCATATTTTTGTTCACCAAGGCGAACCTCTAACCAGACAGATCCATTACCAGAAGATTACACCTACAGTGTCGTCAACAAAACAGCCATTAAAACCCCTGGTAAATATAATGGCAACGATATATACGATTTATTTTTCAGACATTTAACATCGAACTTGTAAATAACGTAACAAAATAATGTTTATGAAGCAATTTTATATTACTTTGCAATAAAACATAAATGAATTGTTGTATTTCAGATGAACGCAGAACGGAAATTGACATGTATGTATTTGATTGTCATATTCATTTTATCATATGTATAAATCAGCTCAATCTATCAATTAATCACTCGGATCAGAATTTGAACTTATTGTATAATTAAGCAATGAAGTGTCCTCATAACAAACTAATGGTTTCTTTTTTAAATCAGACAATACTGAATTACAATTTTCGTTTGCCCCTAAATATGGATGATGTCCAAATTGTCAGTAACTTGATTCCCTTACCTCATTATTTTCGTTTGCTTCTAGCTCAATTCGACAAACACCAAAACGAACACCATAACTAAATTTGACACAATCTCAGACATCAACATTTCTATCGGTAATTCAGACCGTACATTGTCCCGCATTTTCACCACAAGATACATGAATAATAAGATTTCACGGATACACACGTATTAATTAATTTAATAAAAGTTGTATAGATGATGTAACTCGAGGATGGATTTTTTTGTATGAGAACATCTCAGCTATTTAACGTACTCTTAATGGACACACTGCGCCCTGTGTCGGAAACAACACACCGGGCGCCCTGCGCCCAACACACGAAACAGTGCGATTGCCACAAGAAACTTTGCACCGGGCGCAAAAATCAATATGCCCTTAACAAGTGCTAAGAAGTGACACAATAAATGGCAAAAACTCAAATACGTGTTTTCTTTTATTGCCATTTAAAGACAATTTGATACAAATACTTTAAAATATACTAAGAACGCTACGTAGCCTGCAACGGGCATCGGGTACAGTAAAAATCAAGAAGACGGCCAATACATACATAACAGCGTGTGTTAACCTTTAGATAGAAATAAATGTGTGGAGTCAAATCAATTTTAAGTGGTACCATTTACCAAACATGTGGATTAAATACACATAGATGCTATTATACTTGAGTAACGGAGAAAGTTTTGCCTTAAGAAACAGATGTCTGCCTTGCCAATAGGAAATAATTACATGAAATACAAGCAATTGTAAACAATGGAAAAAATGCATAACTGATTGTAGCCTATAGATGTAATTATACGAACTGTTCTTTAAGTATTTAAATGGTCAGCAATAATTATTATGTGGTCAGACTAGGCTGGACAACAATTAAGGAGGACAACAGTGAGTAATGCCACAAGAAATTAAAGTAAAAACCTTAACAATTCATAGTAATATCTTGCATCACTAAAATAGAATGATTGTCGCGGGGGTACACCAATATAACAAGTGTACATAATTATTTGAAATAGTATGCTATATTTGCAACAGTAATACAAAAAGTATATTCTTGCCACTCAGATGAATATGAATGACATTTTGATGTTTTTCGAATATTCTTTCAACAAGTTTTTTTCAATTTTAGGCAATGATGGTAAAATAGACATTATTGGAGCCATCAAATACAATCACAAGTCTAAAATCAATCAACTTAATCTGTGCGTGTTTAAATATAATTTCGCCATTTATTAAACACTTTCAAAAGGAATCCGGGACTCGAACTCCAAAATAATTTCTTTGCATAGTACTTATATTGGCTAAATAATGAAAGAATTAAATTATGCTTATGAATACAACATTCTATATATGGCACGTAATTGTAATAGTTTTTGTTATTATCGTCGGCTCTAGTGTGTCTGTCGCAATTGAATTCAAAACTTTGGTTTAACAACTTAAGTTAAACTGTGTAAATGTCAATCCCCAACGATATGCACCAACAATCCGAGGACATTAAACCGATGTTGTAAGCTGACATTCCCTATAATAAGAACATTTGCGCAATTCTATTTGGCATTGAAGTATCCGGTTTCAATAAGGTCAAAAGTGAACTTAGTCACATATTCCCAGAACGAATTTAACCATAATATGATATTTTAATCTAATTTAAGACGCAAAAAGTTCAATGGTATAATGTGTATTCAATGTATATAGAAACCAAAAGAAGCGTGTATGTAATGCAAATACAACGCCATAAAATTTAAATAAAAAATTAACCCATTTATGCCTAGAGTCTAGAAAAAAGGCCTTGGCAAACAGCGTAGACCCTGATGAAACGCCGCATAATGCGGCGTCTCATCAGGGTCTGCGCTATTTGCTTAAAGGAATATCCGTAAGAAATATTATAAATATAGAAATAAAGATACTAGACATCCCTAATTTCGGAAATAAATTGATCCACTTCAGAAGGATGGGAGAGTCCACTAAGCATAAATGGGTTAAAGCGTTTGATGTTTGTTTCAGGGCTGTGTCGACGGCCTCTAATCTGCCAACATGTAACTACGTTTATAGTATGGTCAACAAAAAGAAAAAGCAAGGTATTCCACCTTACCGTTAACTTCTGTTAGGCTACATTAACGTTTTATATGACTAAACACACATATAAAAAGTATGGAGTACACACAGGAAGAAAAGAAAATAATACAACGATACTTATTGTGCAATAATTTACAATTGATATAAATGAAACACAACACAAATTACAAAATACAAACAGAAACGAAATATTCAAAGAGGAGAAATGTACTACAGTTGTTGATATTCAATAATAAATCAAAAGAATATTTTTATTTTTATTTTCAGCAGAACCACAAAAGGATTAGACTCAGTGAGCTCATATATTTTTATGACTAATACTATCATAATCGATGACACAAATAACGAACAAATATAGTTTAGTTTCTAAAGTTTACAATTGTAACCGCCCATTATATCCGTGAAACGAATGTTATGCATTTGTTGTTACATTAACTTTTACGATAACGTGTTTTTACGTTTCGTTTGCCTTTCTTTCAGGATAATATCAATAGTATCCGTAGCTGGCTCCGTAGACTACCCATACAGCGTCGTCAACTAGAATATGACGTAAAATAAATGAGGGGTATTTTGAGATGTGGTTTTATACCTTTTATAAAAACATACGCGCATAGAAAGACGAAGGCTAAGTGTGCATTCACATTTACATATTTCCATTTACTAACCTTACATTGTTTCAACGTTTTGTTATCTCGTTAAACATATTATTTTCTAATTATCCATACTGTTTTATATATTTGCATCATTACTGCGTCGGTGCTTACAGGTTATCCGCGTAAGCACATTAGGCGTTGTGTACGCTACACACTGACAGTATGTACTATAGTTTTTCTTGTTATATTATAATAACAACAACATTGATTTGTATTATATTGTTAATTGTCCCCTACCGGTTTCACCGGAGGGGACTTATGGTTTGCGCTCTGTGCGTCTGTCTGTCTGTCACACTTTTCTGGATCCTGCGATAACTTTAAAAGTTCTTCATATTTTTTCATGAAACGTAAAACATGAATAGATGACAATATGGACATTATGCAAGTCATTTCATTTTGTTCCTACGTAAACAATTTTGGTTGCTATGGCAACAAATATAATTTAAAACAAGCGATGTGTTTGTTAAACACTATGTCCCCATATATTTGACCTTTGACCTTGAATGATGACCTTGACCTTTCACCACTCACAATGTGCAGCTCCATGAGATACACATGCATGCCAAATATCAAGCTGCTATCTTCAATACTGCAAAAGTGTACATTAAATTAGCGATTTTGACCCATATATTTGACCTTTGACCATGAAGGATGACCTTGACCTTGACTTTTCACCACTCAAAATGTGCAGCTCTATGACATACACATGCATGCTAAATATGAAATAGCTATCTTCAATATTGCAAAAGTTATTGCAAATGTTAAACATCGGATCATTTTAATAACCTGGTAATGATAGTTTAATGCTTCCGTGTCATTTCCTGAGATATTCATTTAATCAAAATGCTTGAACCATATGTATGAACCTACACCCGAACAAAAATAGCACTCGTCATATGCAGTACATATACTATTAACTAAAATTGGAACGATACAGAGAAGATTAGCGTGGCCCCTGCGCAAGGATGACACGCAAATTCGTGAAGCGTTCCATATTTTTCACTCAAAACGATTTTATTTATGGTAATCTTGGCCGAATGGATTTACATTCCCAGAGGCTTGTTTGTATTGTTAAATATTGGTTGAAGATCACTGGCTGTAGTGATAGAAAATATGTTTCGTGTATTTGCAATACTAAGTTAAATGATATTGATTATAACCCACGTAAGCAAAACTGGGCTTCACTTGTTAAAGATACATTGTGTAGCTTAGGTTTCTATCATGTATGGCTGCAACAGAGTGTTGGAAATAATAACCAGATTATTAGTGTATTTAAACAACATGTTAAGGACATATTTGTACAGGATTGGCATAGTAGATTGGAAAATTCATCTCGAGCGATATTCTATAACACTTTCTGTAATTTCGAATTTCAACCATATCGTAAACATGTATATGTTAAATGCTATAGAAATGCTCTTACAAAGTTACGAATGTCATCACATAGATTAAATATTGAAACAGGTAGATGGAATAGAACGCCAAGGGAACAAAGGCTATGTAACAAATGTAATAAATTTGAGGACGAATTTCATTTTCTTTTTGAGTGTAAGCTATATGATAGTGTACGAGGCAAATATCTTAAGCATTATTACTGTCATAGACCAAATATGTTTAAAACTGTCGAGCTGATTACAAATGATAAGTGTGAAATATTACGAAACCTAGCTGTATATGTAAGCAAAGCCTTCGAACTGAGAAAAGCACATTATACAATGCATTAATATTTATATCGTTTATTGTATATATAGTAAAAACTATAATTCATCATCAGTTTCCTGATTCACTTGTATATCAAAATTCCAATCGTTGTCGGTGTAACTGGGGTCTCTGCATTGCAAATATATGCAGAAATAATTATCAGACACCATAAAGCCAAAGTATTAAGCGTCATACGTGTATTACATGACTACAGATAATTTTTGCACACAGGGATTTATAAAATAAAAATCGTTTTTAACCCATGGTTAAATAATATTAGTGTGGTAGGATCATATGCATGTAAAAGATGGATCCATTATTGGATGTAGTGATGAAACAAGATCAATTATCTCAGTAAAGTATATTGCAACAAAAGGATACAATCGGTGATTAAGATTTATTTTCAATATTTTATTATGAATCTCGAATCGTAAACCATATCAACTAAGTCTAGCAGTTTTGGGTATACTGAACAAATCATTAAGTAAGAGAGAAAACTCTTCTGTTCCTTGTGAGAATGATTGGAAGAGTTAGCTTTCCTTTCTGCACTCGTTTTTCTGATAATCGCCATATTTCGATAACGGGGTCATTGATGAAATAGTTTATTCAAGTCTCATCACCTTAGAATTATTGTACTTATGTTTTCGCAATATAATATGAATATTACATCATGTTAATCGATATGTATTGAACAAGGTCCATAATATAATATGAATATTACATCATATAATTATATGTAATATGATATAATAAGAATATTACATCATGATATGTGATATATGTTGAGCAAGGATCATAATAAAGTATGAATATTACATCATTATATGTGATATGTGTTGAACGAGGTCCATAATATAATATGAATAATACATCATTATATGTGATATAATGTCATATTAATATAACATCATTATATGTGATATGTGTTGAACAAGGTTCATAATATAATATGAATATTACATCATGTTATGTGATATGTATTGAACAAGGACCAAAATATAATATTAATATTACATCATGATATGGGATATATGTGATGTGAAGAAAATGTAGGAAATAAGATCTTGCAAATATTTGCATGTTTCATGACCGGCGCTCTGAGTATTTGTATTGAAGAACATACAGTTTGTTTGAAATTTGATATTTTGAACTTGATGTTGGATGTACAGTGAGATGTTAGTTCACTTTCTACGTAAAACGAATTTGTGTTAATGATTTTGAAAGTGTTATTTTTTTATTAACACTTTTTGTAGAACAAGCTTTTCAAATAGAAATATTGAAATATCAAATTAATATATGCTGTGTAAATACTGTATGTTTCTTTAGAAAAATTGATTTTGAATTTCGAGTGGATGCGATATGTAGGATTTGTATTAGAACATTATTGTTTATTCAACCATAACGTTTTTTATGCAACACCATGTGTTATGAATATATGAATGATATGATATGTGTTGAACAAGGACCATAACAGCCTATTTCAACTGTGTAAATATGTATATGTATTTGTCGAAATAAAAGTTATCTCTCTATGCGGAAACGGCTTTAACATAATACCATATACTTATATATTTAATTCGGGTTCAGAAACGATAAGAGGACAACAGGTTGCATTTGTGGGCTTAATGTAACGATAAATAGAAAGTAATTTATTGAGAAAACCGGCAGCTGTATGGTGCATTTGTAGATTTAAAAAAACTTCGATCTCGGTTATAGGAGTGTTGTTTGAGATTATTTACTACAAAGAATACCTGATGAATAAAAATAATTTATCCACAACGTCTGGACCATGTGCGGGTCTTGTTTTGTCTTGCCGCACCTGCATATATATATATATATATATATATATATATATATATATATATATATATATATATACAGGGCTCGAAATTAACACTCGCACACTCGCAAAATGCGAGTGAAAAATACCGATTGCGAGTTAAGTTTTAAGCCACTAGTAACGTTTTGCGAGTAAAGAAATAGCGAAAAAAACGAGTAATATTGCTAAATGACCTCGACGTCCTGAACGCTAAACCGTAGGTCACATAACGTCCGAATACCTGATACGGAAGCACGCACCTTGTATGTAGAGTGGTATACTTACAGTACAGATACGCGGATGGTATTGGTAAAAAGAACGTGAAACAGTCGACTCATTCACACGTGTTCATTGAACTTGAACAGACATGGCGTCGACGCGAAAAATAACTTGTTTCTTTTTGCCCACAGACGGAAATAACAATACGAAAGATAAAGCAAAGTTTACTGTTGAGTAAAAAACGAAATTATGTTTCCAGCAAAATTTGCGAGAATGGTTTTGATTTATCGAGTTGGTATTAAAGCTGCTCGCAATGTTTTGCAAGTATTATTAAATTCGAGCCCTGATATATATATATATATATATATATATATATATATATATATATATATATATATATATATATATATATATATATATATATGTTTGCGAATATTATTGATTTGTGTTCGCATATTTTTTCTCTCGAAACAATTTGATAAGAAAAAACACATTTTGTTTAGCAATTGATTTAAAAGAAACATTAAGTGTTTCTTTCTGTTTTTGTAATACGTTTGATTTCTTAAGAGGCGACATGCAGCCACCTGTACATGATGCATACGGGAAATTGATATGGCTCGTATTCTGGAATTGGACACACCATTAATTGCATTTTTAGTTGTGATTAACTGTGTTGGAAACTTAGCATTTATTGTTTGTCTGCCAGTTTTTTTTTTAATTGTGTTTGATTATGCGCATATGGAGTAACACACATTTTCGTATTACAGGGCTCATAATTATATCTTACACTTCAATAACGCTGAGATATAATAAAACATACCCGGAAATTTTAACGCTGAATCGGTCGTTACCGGTTTTGTTTTGTTTTTGTTAATTATGTTCACATTTATGTCAATGGTCTGTTAAATGGCCTCAATATAATCGAAGCTCATACTCAAAAAGCATGATGATGCATTTTTTGGTAGAGAAAGTTTCACGGTAATCAGTAGCGCGTTTTACGACATCGGATTTTGGGCGGGAATACAACTCGGGGTACTTAGACAATAACACACGGCAAAGCAGGGCCGGACGTCTATAATCGGCCCGTTGCCCGAGGGCCATTATACGGCTAGGGCCGATTTTTTTCTTTACATCCAGCCCAGCTCTGCCGTGTGTTATCGTTTATGACACATATCATACTATAATACATACCTTACTATATATAGTAACACATTTGTACAGTTGTTCATGCCATTATCACCATTGCGGGGTCATTACTATTATTCGGCCCTAGGGCCGATTATTTATATTCGGCCCTCAGAATGTGTGCACGTGACGTTCAACGGTAAAAAAAAATGGCGTCCACATCCAGTCTTAGCCATAAAAAAGTAAAACATCTAGGTTATTGTTCTACTCACCAAAGTTGTGTAATAACCATGTTTATTTTCGTAAAGTTTAATTTGCTTCCATGACGATTTAAAATTTTGGACACATTTCTTCGTCGCCATCCACCTTTTCCATATCTTAAATTTAATCCATCAATTATTCAACAAAACATCGCGTTATTCGACATTTTAACGAAATTGAAAATGCAGTCGCACCAGTTTCATTCCAGTTGTATATCCCAACACTGTTATTCACATTCATAATATTATAATAATCCATCGTAAACACACACACTAATCGTTCAATGCTTACAAAATATTTAACTGTTAAATAAAAACACTCCAAATTCGATTTGTTGTTGTCCTTAAATCCAAAGCGTCTAGCTAGTTTCGTCATTTAAATTACGTCACATGAGATACGTCACAAATTGCGTAATCAATTCAATGAAAATATAAGTACGGAAAGCTGGCTTTTCATACATTTTAGTGAAGGACCAAAATAGTACGATTTTATGACTCAAAACCTGTGCGCATCTATAATTTAGTATAAAAGTAAGATATATATTATAGACGTTAATACACGACTGAGACGGGCCGGGCAGGTATAATCGGCTCAGTCCTGCGGGCTGATTATCACTGCCCGGCCCGGCTCAGCCTTGTATTATCCTTTAAATTTTGGTCCTTCAATAAAATTTATACAGAACCAGCTTTCTTTACTTTTATTTCCATTCATTGATTACGCAATTTATGACGTTCTCATGTGACGTAATTTCAATGACGAAACTAGCTAGACTCTGGATATACAGTAAGGACAACAATTCGGACGCGGAGGGTTTTTATTTTACAGTTAAATGTTTTTTAAGCATCGAACGATTCCAAAATGTATTTCGGATTTTGTGTTTGCCATGCATAATTAGTAGATTCGATAGAAATTCAATTATTGTAATCGCTTCGACATTCGATTTCGTAAATCGTGTTTTTTTGTGACAGTGTTTAGCATTCGATACAAAAAGTTTAAAAAGTGTGGTTTAAAATCAATACATATAGAAGGATGGAATGACAGAAAATGGAATTTTCCTATACATTCGACCACCTTAGGATTGACTCTCGCGCATGCGCGTTGTAAGGAAGTATGATGAACTTAAAGCGGGTATATACGATCTTATCAAATATTTAGTAATAAATATAAAATGTGTAAAAAACTTATTATACATATATTTCAATATAAACTAAAATAAAAGTTAAGAAGAACATGTGTCAAAAAATGCTAAATAAGCCAGATATTTAATTCTGAAATCGAAAAAGGCTGTACAGCCGATTTCGCCAGCATGTATATCATGCATGTACGATGTGAATCTAAATTTAGTTTAACGGTTCATTTGAAATTCCTGCAGCGATATCGATTCATACGACACATGAACACTTACAAAAAAGACGAATGCATCGGTTATTGTAGGAAAATAATTACGAATTATCTTCGTCACAATCGGCTCGGTGCGCTAATTTGTATTTGCTGTATTTTATGAAATTCGTCTTAAATGTATCATTTTTCTTGCAAATTGTGTGTTATTATAACATATTTGTAGCAATATTTTACAATTCAGCACATATAAAAATCGTATATACCCGCTTTAAACTGTGCTCAATTCATCGCCTAACATTCATTTGATGTTATTTCAACACAAAAGTTTAAAGCAATCGATGCATTTACATGTATATTGATTTACTTACCTTTTGACCTTAACAACCGGATGTCAGAATAAGCTGGAGTTTCCTGTACGTTCGTTGCTTTTGATTGGCTCATTTATTTGCTCACTGTCGCGGGGTTCTCGATGGGGAAATTACTGTAGTTGTGATGAAGAAGAGTGGAATGCTACATGTATTTGATTTTTGAAATACATTTTTGTAATCAATTTTAATAATCTAACGATAATGCGTAATAAACATGATCAGCAGTAGCTAGCAGACTTCACACTTTCAGTATTCAAACAATCTTCCTGTGGATAAAAATTTAACAATAATAAAAAACAATTCGGGTAGTAGATTTCACACCATACACCCACTAAATAACTTATTAAACTTGATAAAAACATTTTGAAGAAAACATTGTTTAACAATGGGGGAAAATGAAAGTGTCTCCCCTTCGTAACACAGCCTTCTCAGGACAGAAAGAAAGGTGTACCCAGTGACCGCATTTATCGCACTGTCCCAAATTTACAATTTTCAAGTGTGGGCGATCATTTAATCTTTCTGGCGGAAACCTTTCAAAGACGCAACAAACTTCTGTGTCTTTCACATCAGACCACTCGTCAGACTCTGACAAGTCCATCCTCTCTTGCTGAAGGTCACTGGTGTTTGGTGTGGGGCTTATGTGAAAGGTCACGGGTGTCGGCTTTTGCTTTTCCGTGCCTGCCGTAGACATGACGGAGCTTGGTGGCAGGTTTTCCTTCTGTAAAGCATAAACGTCCATTTCTTCTTGGAATTCGTCACTGGTGATTTCTTTGCCAGAGGGGTTAGGCTTCTTTATGGCAGGAACAAGTTGCGTTGACGGCTAGCTTCCTTTCTATATATTTATACACCGCATGTTTTCCGCTCTGGATGGCCTTGTACTTCAAGACAAGTGTCTCATCTCGAAAGGCCTCGCATGGCATGAGTTGAACATCGGAGATTGCCTACTTATTTAACGGAACGACGCCAGTTTTCTTGAAGGCCGAAACAATGCACCATGGGCTCATTGTCTTCAAGTAGGCCTTACATGCAATGCGGGCCATGTCATACCTCGTGTCAGCTTTGCTTATATTTTCTTTCACGAAGGTTGCACACTCGCTGTAATTATACCTCTTAAATGGTCCAAAAACAGCGACATCAAGAGGTTGCAGCAAGTGGGATGAGTGCGCGGATAGGCAAAACACGTGCAGGTTTTTAGACCTCGCGCCCATCTTGTCAGTTCTGCTGTTGTATGGGTAGTGTGGCCGTCTCAAAGAAGTAGGATTGGCTAGTTTTCATCGGTTCTGGCTGCGTACTTAAGGAAATGGTTTTAAAGGTAGTCTTTAGAAAAGTCTGTCGTTGACCATCCGGAATCCGACATTGAAGCCCGTGTGCCCGGTGTCGCGACTCCCATCAGTATTTAGTTGTATCTCTTACCGACAACGCGCCGTATATTTTCAGTTATCTATCAGCGATGTTAGATGGTGTTATTAAGATGTATGTTCAATTACTTATCGAGAACCCAAATTATTTATTATGTATTTGTCTGTAACTGCTTCTTTAATTAACATACTCCAATAGAATATTAGAATATTGTATACAAATGAAACAATTTATACGAACGTTTGTAAATAAATTACTCTTAGTGTAATTTCAATCCCTTAAAGGCTTGTGTATGTTTACTGTGCATTACAGTGTGCATGCTTGGGTCTCACCGTCTCAAACATCTGAGGTCGCGGTGGTGTAGTGGATATGGTGTCCGCCTTGCAATCGGGAGTTCGTGGATTCGATCTCTACTTGGAGAGTGTTCTCATTATCTTCTCAATAGACACTGCTTCTTACCAGGAAACGAACTGGAGAGTGTCAATATAAGCCGAAGCTTTCGATGCAATCGAGCTAAAATAAATATGTTTAAACCAAACCTTAAAACACGAAATATGGAGGTATACAGGCTCCAGCAGCATAAGCAGCAACAATCACTGTTGTTATAGCGGAACGTGGTGAGGTCACAGCATGGGACTTTTTTTTGTTGGTGCTATAATATTAGGGGGCGGTGTTCGGGGCTTATGTCTGTTTCGTCCATGTTGTAAATCAGTTCTGTCCTATCTTGGAGCAAGTAGAGAGCTACCGCCTTCTCCAAGTTTTCAAAATATGCCCCAACATGTTCGGGAGAGGTGGCGTTTGCCCTGGATGTCTCAAAAGATGAAGGTTTTAGCGAAGAAACACTGTCATCCCATTGCTTCAGGAGCTATAGGCAAGCAGTTGCTGAGCGGCTTATCCGATGGCCGCTCTCCAAACTTGTAGGTAAGTTCGCCGGCTAATTTTTGCATGCTGGTGTTTTAGTAGCCGTAGCCTAGTCTAGCAGAATTTTCTGCATGCTCAACTAACCCCAACTCTTCCTCCGATGAGAACAGCGTCTCCTTTCGAAAATTGTCACTGTCAATTCGACCGTTCACCCTATCTCGCAGGGTGTTGTATGGAATGCCATATTCTTGGGCAGCCCGACGGATCGATCGTTGCTCACTCTTTACCTCAATCGCTGCTTTTACTGTTTGACGAATCGTGACGTGAAATAGAGGCGTCAATTTAACTCTTTCAGTGCGGGAACCGAATTTTGAAGGCGTTTGCAAACAGTTTGGATCCAGATGAGACGCCACAAAACGTGGCGTCTCATATGGATCCAAACTGTTTGCTATTCTGATAGTATTCTTTGAAAAAAAATCGAAGAAAATGCTAATTTTAGAAATTCAGCAGACGACATTTTAGCAGACGACAAATTTCCCAGCATGCAAAGGGTTAATGTACCGGGGACCGTTTTACTAACAGAGTTACGCTAGCGTATGTCTACGATTTTCGTAAGTCCTTGCGTACGTTTGAAATTTTTGCGCAACTGCGTTTTACTAAAAATTGCGTACGTAAGTTTTAACGCAACTTTACGAACAAAAAAAGCATGCGTAAGCATTCAGTATTTTCGTAAATATGGCCGCGTTATTTCCGAGAGGGAACGCTCGAAGAAGAAATCCAAGGGTTTTTAGAGATCGACCAAACTTTCTAGATGTTCTGACAGAGCAAGAAAAACAGCGAAAGTATAGACTATCAAAAACACAAATCTGCACAGTGCATGAATTAATTAAGGACGACATCTCGCCGCATTGTAGCAGAAGTCACCCATTGTCGTCAATGACGAAGGTAATATAGATTAACATACTTTGATTTTGTTGTATCATTCGAAATGACAACTTGTTAGAGTGACAGTTTGCGTATGCATTCAGAAAAAGTACGTGTCAATAGCGCTTGCTCCCCTTGTGGCGTCCTTGACATTGTCAACTTTTTATGAAAATTAAATAATGCGTTTGCTCTTTTTGGAACTGATAATGCTATTAAAATACACAAGTTTTCTTTTATTTTGTAAAACCTATGGTTAATTTTCGAGTGTTGCTGAGTTTGTAGAACACAATATTAACTGGATATAAGGAGCTATTACTGTGAAAAGGATTTTCATCCGAAATCTGTATCCGAATAGTGAATATCATCCGCATCTGTTTGGAAAACATTCTTTGACAAGTTACCTATGGAATATGCCAGTGTTTGGTATAACACCTTATTGAAAATAAATTGATCTCTTTGATCAATTTTACAAAATGCAGTAAGGTTATTTTATCAGATAATGGCATGTTAATAATGTAGCTTGTTGTGGCATCCAATGAAGACGATTTCACAATGCAATGGAATTAATGCAGTATGGTTTGATTCTGTGTACAGCAATTGAATTGGTATGGTTTAGATATGTTTTTAAATATATAAAGTATAAAATCCTACTCTATCCGTAATAATCATACATGTAATTGTATTGTCCAGCAATGTCATTTTGTTTTCGAGTTAATTTAATTTGTTCATTTGAATCATGTGATAAAAAGATCTGACACTTGTTGTCATTTCATACCATTGTTTGTTAAACTCATCGGGGAAAATCCTTAGTAAGCTCGTCACAGGCTTGCTTACTAACAAAATTCCTGAACTCTTTTTTTTGTCAAAGTATATCACTATATGTTACAATTTTGCAGTTGCTGATAACACTTCAATTTTTAGTCAAATCCGAGTTCTACAGTGAAGTTGGCATGACTCAAGGTGTCTCAAGAAGTTCAGTTTGTAAGATTATTTGGCAGTTACAATAGTTGAACATATTTAAAATCAAAATTGCTTTTTCGACATGGAAAATATGTATGTTTTGCAGTAATAATTAGTTTAAAAATATGTTCTGCGTATTATCACATACTAGTATACTAACGTGTTTTCTTCCAATTGATTTATAGTATGGTATATTTGTTGTAGGTGTCTTCACAAAACTGGAGGCTTTCTTCAATTTTCGCCTCGGAAGACAGCTCTGGTGGTGACTGTATGTGCCAAACTGCACAATCTGTGTGTGAGTGATGGTTTCCTTGTCATTGATGACATTGAGGCAGAAGACAACGATGACAATGCACAACTGCCAATGAAAAACCCTGACCAGAATGCTTAGCGTGTGCAGGCCTTACTGATTGAGAGCTTTCACTGAAAAGCGATTCTATGTGTTTAATACAGAATACCTTTTTCAGCGAAATCACTCAATCAATAATGAATTAATTCTCAATAGCATACTGAACTGTTTAATGTATTGTTTTGTTCATTTCACTACTAGAGTATTCTTTTATTACTAGGTGATATTTAGTGTTAAAATATAAGAAGTTGTTCTAACAATATTTCTTGATAGTTGTTAAAAAGTGCAGAGAATTGTAATAACCTTATCAATTTCAAACCATATTTAGTGCATTTCATTGATAGCAATTTGCTGCTAAAATTGTCATTTGATTTATAACATTTTCCATTTATTGTACTTCACAAAGTGATTTTTTTTCAAACAAAACTTTGAATTGTATCAAAAACAAACATCATGAATAAATGTTTAAAGCCACACCTTGAAATGAAGTACATGTTAATAAATACATAAAGATGCAATTTCAAAATGTGCAACATTGTCATAAAATCTCTAGCCTTGTTTGCAAATTTTTTTTTTTTTTTTAAATTTAAAAACCAAAAGTAGGATTTCTATACATATACATACGTTTCGACAAAGGCAATTATTTTTAAGTTTTAAAGCGCAAAAGAGACAGATGTCTACCTTGTTACCACTAGATATATTCTTATTGGCATTGATCAAATATGTTTCTCATATGTATCCTTAAACTTACTATGCCATGTATTTCATTTCAAGGTGTGTGGCTTTAAATAATGATTATTTATTGTTCATTAAGCGGAAATGAAAACAGTTTTGCAAGAAGTTCTCTGGTTCTTCGTTGCTCTAATAAAATTGCATCGAGTGTTACATTTTGCTGTCTCAAAATTTGCAAGACTTCTTCATGGTCATCTGAAAAAAAGGTTTATTTTTAGTAATAGAAAGAAATTCAGGCAAAATGGACTTTAACAAAGGTAGGAATAGGTAACGACTCGCACGATTAACGACTCGCCTCATAACGACTCGCCCCTTGTTAATTAGGCTAGTCGTTACAATACCAATAGAAAAACAACATGACTGCGAAATTTAAATAAATTTACATACTAGTAATTCCATAGTTTATTTCTTGAAATATTACCATCTTCACTTGTCTTCTGCCTTTTGTTTTTCATGCCTGGACTCCTGTAATCATTTAAATTGACATACATTGAATAACTTGTAACACGATTGTTATAATAATTGGAATAAAACAAGGGCTGTTAGTAAAACACGCATGCCCCCCTAATGGGCTGTCAATTGTAGTGGCTTCATGTCACTGTGACCTTGAACTTTGACCTAGAGTCCTGAAAATCAATAAGGGTCATCTGTCGGTCATGACCAATGGCCCCATGAACTTTCCTGATCCTAACCCTTAGCATTCGTGAGTTATCATCCGGATACCATTTTACTGTTTCAAGTCACTGTGACCTTGACCTTTGACCTAGAGTACTGAAAATCAAGAGGGGTCATCTGTCAGTCATAACCAATGTCTCTATGAACTTTCCTGATCCCAGGCTTAAGCGTTCTTCAGTTATCATCCGGAAACCATTTACTGCTTTAAGTCACTGTGCCCTTGAACTTTGACCTAGTGACCTGAAAATCGATAGGGGTCATCTGCCGGTCATCATCAATGTACCTATGAAGTTTCATGATCCTAGGCGTGAGCGTTCTTGAGAAACCACTTGGTGGACGGACGGACCGACGGAACATGCGCAAAACAATATACCCCCTCTTCTTCGAAGAGGGGCATAAAACACACCTTATGTTGTTTGGCAAAAATTACATTTTTATGTCCCCCACTATAGTAGTGGGGGACATATTGTTTTTGCCCTGTCTGTTGGTTGGTCTGTTGGTTGGTTGGTTGGTCTGTTTGCGCCAACTTTAACATTTTGCAATAACTTTTGCTATATTGAATATAGCAACTTGATATTTGGCATGCATGTGTATCTCATGGAGCTGCACATTTTGAGTGGTGAAAGGTCAATGTCATCCTTCAAGGTCAGAGGTCAAATATATGTGGCCAAAATCGCTCATTTTATGAATACTTTTGCAATATTGAAGATAGCAACTTGATATTTGGCATGCATGTGTATCTCATGGAGCTGCACATTTTGAGTGGTGAAAGGTCAAGGTCATCCTTCAAGGTCAGAGGTCAAAAATATGTGGCCCGAATCGCTTATTTTATGAATACTTTTGCAATCTTAAAGATAGCAACTTGATATTGGGCATGCATGTGTATCTCATGGAGCTGCACATTTTGAGTGGTGAAGGGTCAAGGTCAAGGTCATCCTTCAAGGTCAAACGTCATAAAGGGGGACATTGTGTTTCACAAACGCATCTTGTTAATACAGGAATTGTGTGGATATTAATAATATGTATTATACTGTTGAAATGTATTCCAAATTAACTGATTATCTTGTTTCAGTTTAACATTACTGAATGTATCGTATTTATTCTAATAGCATATTTTAGTAGTGTTTTGCCACATTATTTATATGTTTTAGATACTTTGCTGAATACACACTGTTGTGTAACAAATAGATGAAATAAAAAGAATTTGTTATAACGCACTGCACATACATTTTTGTTTTTTGGTTTGGAGTTGCGACTCCTCCTACCACCTGGGGTTCTAAAGCTACATTGGGCTCCACACACATCGTACTGCATGATTGACCATGGTGCTCTGCAATCATCGGCTGTTGTGTTCTGTCATTATTGAAAACAGACAAATTGTTTCTTCAACTTAAGTGCCTTTCAAAACAATGAGAATTAGAAGCATAAGTACATTTAGCGTTAGCAGCGGGGATAGCAGTAATTTTTACTGTTTTTGCGAAAACAGTACTGTTTTCGTTATCTAGTCATACCGGCAGCGGGGTGTCATTAACTGTCACAACGGCGACTGTTGTACTGGAACGGTATGGTAAATAATATAGTTAATGACAGTAAGTGAAGATTACTGTTTTATTTGATCATTGCAATAAGGTATGTTACTCACGTTGCACAGCAAACGTGTCCACACCACCGAACCCCACAATCGACTCTTCGCCAATAAGCTCTATCATCTATAAGAAATTAGATCTAACTGTACGGTAATCAACAATATAATTTGCATCAAACTTAGGCGTAAAGAAGTTGTATTATGAAATTGTTATTGATTTGACTTTAATGATACACTGCATTACATAATTAATTTCATCACAGCTATCAGTCAGATACAGTAATTTACATATGATATCATTGGTTATGAATAAAAAAAAACAATATTCTAAGGTCACTCATCAAATGGAGATATGCTTTGATATAGCTTTCTCTTTGTAAAGTCGTGAATACAAATGCATTTACTTTTTCCTCCCACTGCTCCAGTGTAATTGCTGGACCCCCTCCAGTTTGTTCCAGCTCGCGACGCCGTTTTGTTAATATTTATAGTAACGATATGTGATATTGTTGCGTTCCGAGCGAAAGTAAATATAACTTGGTAGTGTGTAACCTTAAATGAATCGACAGACGACGTTTCCGTTTTTACAAAATTATTCATGTAACATATGGACACAAATAAAGAATGGAACGATATGTTTAGTCAAATTGTCATTCAACAGTATGTAAACTAACCCACGTTCACACGCGTTAGAATATGAGAGACCAGACGCTCACGACCAAAATTATTGGTCGATGACGTAAAATGTGATACAAGTATTCTACAGTTCTTAGGCAACGCCGGAAGCAATGTGGCGGACGAAATATTTTCCGATTTTAACAATAAAGTATTAAAAATAAAAATGAGCTGTTTAAAACCATTTATGACAAATTTTATCAGCAAAAAATATGGAATATATTGCCTAGGACCTGATCTACCATAATCTATTAAGTACCATTAAATTAACGTAACATGACCTTTAAACTGATATTTAAAAATCTTAAAAGTCAGACATTTCTCGACTTAACAATGTTACCGTGGCCATGACACGGAGCGGAATTTATACTCGAGTATGAAAGAAAACATAATTTAAGGACTAAGATAGCCTGATTTGGATATAATTAGAGCTTTGTTATGGATCTTACTAAAATCGTGCTGTCATAAATTACTTGAAGGGCTAAACGATGCCTTCTTGTGAGTTGTATCAGTAACAATCTATAAAGCATGAAATAAAGTTTGTTTTTGCATTAATACCCCTTGGAACTAAAAGGTCAAGCTCCAGCGGCCTTACACTTTTGATACTTGAAAATGAGAGTGTTGATATTCATAAATTCAATAGCGTGGTTCAAAAATCACCCACATCAGTAACTTTTCTAATTAATACCTTAAGCATTTAAAGACAAATGTCAACTGCTTTACGTAATTAATTAAGTGTCCTTTGCCTAGATAAAAACAGAAACACAACAAATATTAACAATCCTAACTATAAAAGAGTTTGAACAACAAACACGAAAAATCTTTACTGCGGCCTATGTCTTAAATGATGGGAGGCACACTAAATTGCATAATTCTACATTTACAAATGTATATTCCTCATAATGATAAGATTGTTAATGCTTATGAGTTTATTCCGTAGCGGTTCGCCATCTGCTGTTTCCGTATTTCGTACAGCTGTCCTTATACTTCGTTCAATACGTCTGACCTCTTGGAGGACATCTGAGGCTCTTCTGGCGGCATCGACTGAGGCTCTGGTGCTTTCATCGATAACCCTTGACAGCCTTCGGAGCTCCGTAATGAGCTGATCCTCACCATCTACCTGGGTGCCTTTATCAGCTACCTTGGCGGATACCTGCGTCGCAGCGGTATTGACCCCCTGGATGAACTCCTGGGGCGTGCGTCTGACAGCCTTTGGTGTGTTCAGTATCTCGAGAGGCGTGCCAAGGGGCCAGACGATGAGCGGTGCCGATGTCCTGATAGGCGACTGTGTTGGAGTGAAGATCCTGCTCATGTAGGGAAGGGTAGTGAACCTGGTGATGGCCGGTACCTCAGGCATACTGTAGAACGTCAGCTCTGGGGCCTCAGGTCGGTACGGCTCTGTCGCTCTGATGCTTGTGCTGTACATCGCGACTGACTCAGAGGGTGTGGCCACTACTGGCGTAACCTTAGTCAGCCAGTCTGGCAGGGAACCTCCTTCTCGGCTGCTACATCTTGAGTAGAAGATAGTTGAATTATGTCCGCTTCTGTCACGAAACGTGGTGACGGAGTCTTAACCAAAAGCTCGCGATAATTCAGCATTCGCCCTAACTTTGCAGCCGCTTGCTGATGCCGACCACAATTTGTCAAATGCTCATGGAACTTCAGCCTGTCCTGAGTGCAAAACTTGAACAGCCGACAATGAAACGGAACGTTTTTCAATGGCGACGTGGTCCCTCAACACATGGTCCGTAAGTCTACCCTTGCGATCGATCTTTTCGCAGTAGACACACCGGTACAGTAAACCTCCGTTGGCGGCTTTCATCGTGATCTGGAACGGTATTAAATTTTGTTATAAGTGATTAAGTTACAACCCTTTAATCCAAAGCCTAATAGTGCCTCGCGGTGTTTCCCAAAGTAAGAAAAAGCATGTACTGCCACTTTCCAAACCGTACATGTAAATGTAACCTCGGCGTAAACTTTATAACATATTGTATAAACATTTCTTGGTTAACAATGTCAAAGAGGAACTTAACATACTGAAACGCCGAACAAGACTTCTAACAACGAAATGGCGACCTAGCAAATACTGACGAAAGTACTGGATAAAGTAAACAACGGCTTACAACTCTTGTTCAGTGATGCAGTAATTTCTTTAAGCACGGTTCATAACTCTGCTTGCGTAAGAGATGACCCGCTCACGACCTTCTTGTTCCTGTGACAGTACGCCACCCATTCCAAGGCCAGAAACAGCTACATCAACAAGAATGTTCCGCCATCATTGAGTGGATAGCCCATCACTTCCGGACTCACCAGTGCCTCTGTAATGGCCTTAAAAGCTTCTTCTTGCGTGTCATCCCAGTGAGAAAATGCGTCCTTGCAAGTGAGTTGTATCAGAGGGCGGGCTTGCGAGCAAAAACTTTGATGAATCTCCTGTAGTAGGACCCGGTTGCCACGAATTACCTTACCTACTTTTGTGGTGTTTGATTTCGGCTACTCAAGAATTTTGGCTACGTTGGTGGGGTCCGACTGTAAACCTTCCTCTGACACGACATGGTTTTAAAATCGCACCTTGGTTTGTAGCAGGTGACATGTGTATGGCTGAGCACCTCGTCCACCCGGCTTATATGACCTTCAAAATAAGCGTGGTAAATGATGCCATCGATGTACGCCAGACAGGTCAATCAGTGCAGGCCCTTAAAGTGCCAACTCCATCGTCCTCTGAAAGGTACTAGCGGCATTATTGAGCCCAAACGGATAAGTGTCAACTCGAATAGCCCGAACTTGCAAACGAAGGCTCTTAGGGTATATCTGCTTCCGGTATGGCAATCTGGAAATAATCTGACGTAAAGTCCAAGCTGCTGACGTACTTCGATCCTGCTACTGCGTCTAAGCAATCCTGCACCCTTGGCAACGGGAAACCGTCCTGCTAGACTAAAGCTTTCGCCCTCCTATAGTCCACACATGGTCGAACCGACCCGTCCCTTTTCTTCACCAGGGCAATTGGGCTTGCCCATGAAGAGGTGCTCTCACGGATAACACCTTTATGCCACCGGTCTTATATTGCTTGCTTTTCTGCCTCGGCATAAGCTAGTGGGACAGTCCTTGGCCTTTGTTTTACAGAGGCCGCATTATTAGTATTGATTGC